>NC_061088.1:13241976-13269476 GCF_015104395.2 Macrobrachium nipponense | reverse complement strand
CTGCCAATTTCCATTTCAGCGCCGAATGACCTCATAGGTCCCAGTGCTTGGCCTTTGGCCTAAATTCTGTATTGAACTCAGTTCAATACAATGATAATAAATCACTACAGAGGCCATTGAATCATATTTCCGCCCTTCTTCATTAAACCCCAGCCGGATTCAAAGCAACCCCTCAAATCTAATACAAAAATGAAACCCCATTTCCTTGAGTATCTCACCTCTGCCCCTCACCCCCCCCCCCCCCCCCCACCCCCCCACCACCACCAAAATCACCGTCCTCCGCGACCCAGAAGAAGAAGTCTGAATGAAATATGAGTAAACAATTCTGGCGCGACTCCGGGGAAGAGATTCTGTCGGGGTCTGTTGTCTCTGGAAGCGGATTAAATGTGTTTCTGGTTTTGGCTCAGATGTGGCACACGGAAGGCAAAAAGACGCTATGCTAAATATAGTAGTGTCTTTCTCTCATTTCACTGTCTCTCTCTTGTCAAGAAGCTTATATTTTCTCTCTCTCTCTAAGAGGATAGCGTCATTGGAACACAAAACTGATGGATTAAACGACTGACTCTCTCTCTCTCTCTCTCTCTCTCTCTCTCTCTCTCTCTCTCTTAATATTTAAGATGCACAACTTTACGGAAGATGACCAAATTTAAGCTTGAAGAAATGCATCTCAGTGAAAGTTTCCCAAGATCATGAGAGAGAGAGAGAGAGAGAGTGAGAGAGAGAGACGAGAGAGAGAGAGAGAGAGAGAGAGAGAGAGAGAGAGAGAGCATTTCGGGGTAGGACTCGGCAAACGAATACTGAAACTCTCTAGTCCAAGGTAAAGAGAGTTCTCTTTAACTTGCTCTAGTCTACCTGTTTTATATCAAGTGACCTACACATACGCATTCCTTCTTTCATTAAATCTTAGCAGGGCTTCAACGGAGAGAATTATCGTTAAATTTTTCAACATAAACTAAAAACATGAAGGATTTCTTGGCATATATCTTTTACTTATTTAATAATTTCTATTTATTTATTTAATTATTTATATCTTTATTTATTTATTTCTAGCAGCCAGAGAAAAACTTGTAAAGCTATTTAGTTTTAGAGGATAAAAAGACCGTACTTGCTTACTGCAATTTCGACTAAGAAAACTGTCAAAATTCCAGGCAGGGCCCTTTAACCACTCGACCTTCATCATCCACCAAGGGAAGACTTCGAAAACTTCTGCCGCCCTTCTTCGTTAGGCTCCCCTGCAAACAATTACTCTCACCAGAAAGAAAACGTAATTAAAATGAGTTTTTCCCGGAGAAGGTAAATTCTGGAAGTAAGACGTCAGCAGAGAATATTCTAAAGCTATATTGGTAGTTCTACAACAGCAGCGGCTGTACGTAGAGATCAGAAATTCACACTGCTCTTTCTACCATTTTTATAACACGGGTTTTCATCATAACTATATCACTTTGAAAATCTCTCTATAATCATATTTTTCCGAAAACTTGTTCATTCATAACAGATCTCAGATATATGGAATTCATGAAGGTATACTTACACTCAATTACTCGCCTTAACAAAAAGGAGAAATATTCTGAATGTTGAATCTCACACATTTAAGTCGGTAATATTAATAAAAATTTCTCAACGTGAAATAACCAGAATTTTTCTCTATAAACATTCTAATCACAGACCTCGCATAAGCTGTTGCTATAATAAACATATTCCTAAATCTCACTAAATTATCTAATTTAAAAAAAGTGAGAGGAATCATAAAACACCATATTATTTGAGAGAGAGAGAGAGAGAGAGAGAGAGAGAGAGAGAGAGAGAGAGTTACAAGGACTAGGATGTCTCAAAGACTTGTTAGTCCATCCGAGGAGACATCGTTTGCTCACTATCTCGAGGAGCGGGTTTTACTGTTCATTCACAGTGTCCTAATGATTTTGTGTAGCTTTGTTTTAAACTCTTCCACACTGTTGTTGAGAGAGAGAGAGAGAGAGAGAGGACTTCAACCTAGCATCGCACAATCACAGGTGTGTGTGTTTGTGTGTATGTGTGCGAGAGAGAGAGGAGAGAGAGGGAGAGAGAGAGAGAGAGTGGCTGGGCAACGATGGTAGGTTAAGCGCGTGTTTGTATGAGGTCATGTTTATTCCCCTGCACTTTTGTACAGACGAAAAAGCTTAGCGATACACAAAACGTAAACAAAAACTGCAAAGCAAATACCAAAAATGAATACTGCACGAATTCACCCATTTGCAGATCATAAAGACCTGTAACCGAACGTGATGTATGTACAACTCTTCTCCGTCACTTTCACGAATTTCATATAGCTGTCATTCATATTCATCCAATCCAGAATTGTGAGACTGAATCCATCAAATTAAGACTAAATGCTACTATTAAAGTGTTGTGCAATTATGAGGTCGGCGTGAGGATACTTGTCTTCGTAATACCAAATATTACATATATACTAATTGTGGATGCGGAGATTAATCCGTAAATCCTTTTCAAGTCCTCTGCATTGAAATGGCTAACATGAGACTCCATCCATATACATATTTTATGTATATTAATGTATGTATATAGTACATATATATGTATGTATGTTTGTATATATTTATGTTTGTATATATATATATATATATATATATATATATATATATATATACTATAGTATATATATGTACATATCATATAATATATATATATGTATATATATATATATATATATATGTACATATATACATGCATATATATATATTAGATATATATATATATATATATCATCATATATATATAATAAATAGCTATATATTATATATATATATAATATATATAAATATATATATATATATATCATATATATATATATATAGTATATTTCTATGTATATATGTTTATATATATGTCACATATATAGTTATGCATGTATATATGCATATCATATATATATATATATATATATATATATATACAAATCATAAATATATACAAATATATATATATATATATATATATATATATATATATATATATATATATGTGTGTGTGTGTGTGTGTGTGTGTGTGTGTGAGTGCGTGTGTCCCCATGCTTAGTAAGGAAGAAATAAGCTTGTCTGGAAAGTTTATATGTATATATATATATATATATATATATATATATATATATATATATATTATATATTGATACATAAATTCGAAACATTAATAGAGAAGGCAATTATATAAGGATTATCCACTCTGCAATTTGGATACGAAATTTCTCCACTTTCGCAATCTACAAAGCTTTTAGTGTCCCTGAAATTCAATTAGTCCTGGACTTTCCATAACACTCGCTTCTTATTCAGCTCTGCTCTTACGGCGGGCAGATGAATTCTAATAAAAAACGGGAAACTAAGAAAGTCTAGTATTTCTAAATACTGTCATCAAATATTCTGAATGGTCATCAATGTTTATTCCTATATTCTTTGGAAGCTTGAATTTCAAGCCAATGGCCCCTGTGACTTGTTCCGTATGAATAGGGGTCATCTTCTGAATAATAATAATAATAATAATAATAATAATAATAATAATAATAATAATAATAATAATAATAATAATAATTAATAATAATGTTTTATTAAAAGTGATTGCTGCCTCAGCTGTATTCATTTTATAAAGGTTCTTCTCTATTTTTCTAATTATTGTTTTCTCATTGTTGCTTAAACTGGTGAGCAACGCACCGAAGGTTGCCATATCTCGATTAGGTAATAGTAAAAAACGATTGGACTTTTATTGGTAAAAAATTCCAGTGGGTGTAGTCAAATTTTCTGGTATCTCCCGTAGAGTTTCTTGCAGATATAATTGATGTTAAATTTTATTCCTTTTTTATTCTTTTCGTGGGGCCACGACGTTTCGTCTGAATAAACCTCAGACATCCTCTTGGTCGGAACTGGGTGAAGGACCGAAGTGAGAGGGTGAGTCCCCTCAAGCAGATGAACGTAGTATATCAATACATATGCCCCGCCTGAGGATGTCCTGGGAAGTACATCGGAATGACTACCAGGCGTCTTGCAAAGAGAATCTCTTGTCACGCCCAAGAAGGGGCTATCAAGAATCACGCCCTCACCGTCCATCGAGACACGATCTCCCGCGACTGTATTATCCGCAACACCAGGATAATAGGGAGAGCACCCGACCCTCGCCGTCTGCACCTTCTGGAGGCGTTACTCATCCAGGAGCAAAAGCCATCTATGAATACGACACAGGAGGCCTTTTTGCTCCCGACTTGCAGGCGAAGGAACACTCCAGTAACGGCAAACTTTACCATATCGCTGCCTGAAAACTCCCCAATTCAAGAGGAAAATAACACCGAAGACGACATTAATACCATGAATAATACCAGCAGTGACGTCACGCGGCCTTTGACCAATCAAAATGAAGCCCGGCGTGATGCTATGCAGCTGAGAAGATCGGCGCGCCTGTTTGCTCGTGAGCTGGCTTCAGCCTGCAGCCAGGCAGCCAATCAAAAAGCAGCTCCCCATCCACTAGCCAATGAAAAGGCAGCGGCACGAAGGGCCCCGCTGCACCGCCACAATATAAGCAGTCGGACTCACCCTCTCACTTCAGTCCTTCACCCACCTCCGTCCAAGAGGATGTCTGAGGTTTATTCAGACGAAACGTCGCGGCCCCACAAAAAGAATAAAAAATGAATAGAATTTAACATCAATTCTACCCGCAATAAACTCTACGGGATTTACCCGAAATTTGACTACCCCCACTAGAATTTTTTACCAATAAAAATCCAATCGTTTTTTACTATTACCTAATTGAGATATGTCATCCTTCAGTGCGCTGTTCACCAGTTTAAGTAACAAGAGAAAAACAATAATTAGAAAAATAGAGAACTTTTATAAAATTAATGCAACTCAGGCAGCAATCACTTTTAATAAAACATGTTTAAAAGAGGGTTTACTTCCAGCATACAATAATAATAATAATAATAATAATAATAATAATAATAATAATAATAATAATAATAACAACGTTTAATAAAAACATAAAAAGAAAGAGAAAAAATACACCCCGTTTATCTAAGGGGATATTTCAACATCTTGAGTTTGGGTTGTGCTTTGATGAGTGACTTATCATTAACGCTATGCATTAAACTGACCGCAATACAGCTGGTTTCTCTGTCAGCAACGTCAGCTCTATTAAAAAAAAAACTGATGATTCTCGTGACACTCATATTATCTGATACTCTAACAACGTTGAAAACAACAGCATTTGGGTACAATTTCTCATCCCAAAGTAAACATGCCGGAGAAGAAACATCGAAGCTGTGGGGCTGAAACAAACATGTTTATACTGACCCCTTTACTTAAAAAAATCCCCCAAGGCGAGAATTTGAGAAGTAATATTAAACTACACAAATTCCTAGTGGCGACTGTGCAAGCCACATTACTTTAACATTTGTAATATTCCAATGTCTTTTCAGCGTCTTCAAAAACAACTTTGGTCGTCTCTTTCCCCAGGGCATTAAAAACGCTTGGTGATAAAAAAAAAGGAGTAAGAAAGAGAAAAAGATTTGAACAGCTCTATAATAGAAGCCAAAGTTGGAGGAACTTTCTTGTTTTAGACTAAAAACATTAGGGTTTATTAAATCTCTCTCTCTCTCTCTCTCTCTCTCTCTCTCTCTCTCTCTCTCTCTCTCTCTCTCTCTCTCTCTCTCACGTCTTTTTAATACAGCAAACATGACGCTGCTTAGGAATCGGGGAAAGAGAGCTAACTTTATCAACGAAGACGTCAGTCACATAACCGAAACGCATCCTGAATTCTGGTCGATATTTTAATTTAAATTGTGTTCCTGTTGTCTTTACTTTGCTGAACGTGTCTATTTTTTACTACAATTGAGGAAAAATGGAACAATTCAATCGATGAATTTTCTATATAAAAAAAAGCAGCAATACGCTGTATTCTTTGAGTAAACGACGTGAAGAAAACTGACGGCTACTTGACATACGATAACAATTCCAAAATTTCTTTATTCATTATTTATGTCTATGTTTTGTTTCCATTCTCGTTGAACGAAAGAAGAACTCAGGGCAACCTGCCTCATCCAAATGCTCCTTTAAGGATTTCAGTTAATTGTTTCTTAAAGTATATTACATCTTGATTAAATATATCAGATAAATTCACGCAAATAACCTAAAAGAAATCACTGATTAGAGTACCTGGCTAATTTTCTGCTTGATATGTATAACTACTTAATTAAGACAAACAGTATTGCATACGTCTGCTCAGATGGAAGAGTTGAGTCATAATACATATCTGAAACTTCACATAATCAATGTAGGTTTCCGAACTAAAAGTAAATTTTTTATGTCAGACATAAAACTCTCATTCTACTTTGGAAATCTGAACACGAGCATAAACTTCAATATCTACAACTGCGATTCTATTTTCCTTTGGGTATACATTTTATGACAGAGAGCTAACAAAAGATTAGACGAGGGCAAATACGAAGTAAAGGGAACGAGGTTAATTATGGTGATTAATTTATGGTACGCTCTAACGATCATGTTAAAACAGTGTATCCTGAATACTTTTTTGTCTATGATGGTGCTGTATTGTAACTGGAATTATTCCCGCAAAAGGCTCGTCACAGAGAGAGAGAGAGAGAGAGAGAGAGAGAGAGAGAGAGAGAGAGACCTTACCTTACAGACCTTACAGTTCGTTCGGGTTGCCCCAGGTCCCTCAGTGTGAGGCACCTCTAATGTCTACCAGAGAGTTGCTAGTACATCTTCCGGTATATTTTGCATCTTCCAATCTTGGATGGTCTGGGATGCAGTTTAGATATTTGTCGAGCTTATTCTTAAACACATCTACGCTCACTCCTGATATATTCCTCAGATAAGCTGGCAACGCATTGAATAGACGCTGCATTATCGATGCTGGTGCGTAGTGGATTAATGTCCTGTGTGCTTTCCTTATTATTCCTGGTATAGTTTTGGGCACTATTAATCTACCTCTGCTTGCTCTTTCTGATATTTTTAGTTCCATGATATTTTCTGTTATTCCTTCTATCTGTTTCCATGCCTGAATTATCATGTAGCGTTCTCTTCTCCTTTCTAGACTATAAATTTTAAGGATTGTAGTCTTTCCCAGTAGTCAAGGTCCTTAACTTCTTCTATTCTAGCTGTAAAGGACCTTTGTACACTCTCTATTTGTGCAATATCCTTTTGATAGTGTGGGTACCATATCATATTGCAATATTCAAGTGGACTACGAACATATGTTTTATAAAGCATAATCATGTGTTCAGCTTTTCTTGTTTTTGAAGTGCTGTAACAACATTCCCATTTTTGCTTTACATTTTGCCAAAAGAATTGCTATTTGATCATTGCATAACATGTCCCTATTCATCATCACACCAAGGTCTCTTTAACTGCTTCCTTATTTGTGATTGTCTCATTATTAGGTCCCCTATATGCATATAGCTTTCCTTCTCTGTCTCCATAATTTATTGATTCAAATTTATCAGAGTTAAATACCATCTATTTACCTCTGCCCAATCATATACTTTGTTAAGGTCTCTTTGTAGAGCGTTCCTATCTTCATCACAAGTAATTTCTCTACTTATTCTTGTGTCATCAGCGAAACTACTCACTACCGAATCCTTAACATTACTGTCTATGTCTTCAATCATAATAACAAACAGTATTGCAGCTAACACCGTACCTTGTGGCACACCGGATATTACCTTGGTTTCATCCGATTTCTCATCGTTTGCAATAACTATCTGTTTTCTGTGGTGTAAAAATTCTTTTAACCATCTTCCTACTTTATCTACGATATTGTGTTTTCTAATTTTCTTCGCTAATATATTATGGTCTACTTTGTCAAAAGCTTTTGCAAAGTCTAGATAAACCACATCTGTTTCATTTCCGCTTTTCATATTTTTGAATATGTTCTCACGGTGGACTAACAGTTGGGTTTGTGTACTTTTTCCGGGTACGAAACCGTGTTGTCCTTTATTAAACAAATTATTTTTTATTAAATGTTTCATAATATTTTTCTTCATTACCCTTTCATACTCTTTCATAATATGTGATGTTAGACTCACAGGCCTATAATTACTTGCCTCTAGTCTTGATCCACTTTTGAAAGTAGGGGTGATATATGCTAATTTGTGCTCATCATAAATCTTGCCTGTATCTACACTTTGTCTTAATAATACTGCAAGTGGCTTTGCGATAGAATGATCTACTTTCTTTAACAAAATAGCAGGGACTCCATCAGGCCCTGCAGCAGCTCCATTTTTAATTTCATTAATTGCCTGCACAATATCAGCTTCATTAATTTCTATGTCAGCTAATATTCACTATTTTCGTCCCTTACTTCTATATCATTATCTGCATTATCTATTCTAGGGGTGAATTCTCTTTTATATCGTTCTGCCAGTATGTTGCAAAGTCTAGTATACATTATTTCGTAAGGAAGAAATGTGTTTTGTTTTGAAAAGCAAAGCAACGATGACAACAGAAGCTTTCCTTTGCACGACTTTTTCTCACTTCCTCTCCAATATTCCTTTCCTTTTAAAACCTGTCAGGTAAATGCATTCGAATTGGGGATACGTTTTCAATGGATTATGCAATTACGTGGATCTGCACTTTATAGACAACACTTTATAGACAACGATAATCTCTCTTATTCTAGTAATATGGAAATAAACTTTAATGCATCAGAAATTACTTATTCATATCCCACAGCGAAATTATAGTAAGTAAAACTATTTCATTACATAACCTCTTATGTGTATGTGTGTGTGTGTGTGTGTGTGAGGGTGTGTGTGTGTGTGTGTGTGTGTGTGGTCTCCTATCGCCCAGGGGATGAGAAACACAAAATTAGGTCAACCCGGTGAGTGCGACATTACGAAAATTTGCTATTTGCATTTTTGTGTGCCTACGAATGTGTTGTTTCCCTTGTCAATAAAACTTTGAAGGATAACGACGTCATACTCGAGCCCTGTCTGAGGCGCCCCACACAAAATAATCGCCGGTTGTGGTGGAAAGTGATCTGATCAGTTGGTTGTGATAAAAGTGCTTTTCACACTCCTTATACAATGAAGAGTACACGGCTACTGATTTGTCCAGGGACTGATTATTAATCCAAACGCGTGAATAAACAACAGAATCATAAAATAAACACTTGCGCAAAAATATTCGCTCTTGCTGTTTCATTTGCAAACATTTCACATCAATTAAGGGTCCAGCATTTCTCACCAATTAAAGTGCCAATATTTCACACCAACTAAAGTTCCAAAATTTCACATCAACTAAAGTTCCATTATTTCACACCAATTAAAGTTAACTCATTTTCCCAATACCTAAGCAGCGGAATGCAATGGCAAAAACACACACACACACACACACACACACACACACAAAGAGAGAGAGAGAGAGAGAGAGAGAGAGAGAGAGAGAGAGAAAGTTAACTTTTTTCCCAATACCTAAGCAGCGAGAGAGAGAGAGAGAGAGAGAGAGAGAGGGAGAGGGGAGAGGTTTTAAAATAAACCTTAATGTTTGCAGTCTAGAAGGAGAAAGTTTCTCCAACTTCGCTTACGATTATATGGCTGTTTAATTTTTTTATTCGTCTCGTTTTCTGTCACACAATTTTTTAATATTGTAGCTCTGCTGAATTATTATCAGTTTCAGTTCTACGCACAATCTTCACAAGAGAGGAATCAAGCATTACAATGACATTCTTACAGCATGAACGATCACATGTTCAAACATAATGTCATAAGGAAAACTTTAAGTCTCTCTCTCTCTCTCTCTCTCTCTCTCTCTCTCTCTCTCTCTCTCTCTCTCTCTCTTCTCTCACCATATATAGTATATTATATATCTAGTTGGCCATTTACTTCTATTCACTTTTGGTACTTAACTGATACCTGATGATCGAATGAACATTTGTGAATAATTACTGCAAAATCACAAAAAAAAAAATCTAACATAATATCTTAGAATATAAAGTACCGTGAACTATTTTTTTTCAAGGCCTGTAAACGCACTTATAAATATAATAGATACTTTTAAAGCCGAGGAATAAATGCTTGAATATATATAATATATATCTATATATATAATATATAATTATATATAATTAACATATATTATATAGTATATAGCTGATACACTGATGCTCGATTGAACATTTGTGAATAATTACTGCAAAATCTCAAAAAAATCTAACATACCTTGGAATATAAAGTACTGTGAACTATTTTTTTCCAGGCCTGTAAACGCACTTATAAATATAATAGATACTTTTGAAGCCGAGGAATAAATGCTTGAATTATATATATATATATATATATATATATATATATATATATATCAAGCATTTATTCCTCGGCTTCAAAAGTATCTATTATATTTATAAGTGCGTTTACAGGCCTGGAAAAAAATAGTTCACAGTACTTTATATTCCTTGATATCTATTAAATTATGAGTGCGTTTACAGACTTGGAAAAAAATAGTTCACAGTACTTTATATTCCAAGATATTATGTTAGATTTTGTGTGATTTTGCAGTAATTATTCACAAATGTTCATTCGATCATCAGTTATCAGCTAAGTACCAAAAGTGAATAGAAGTAAATGGCTAATTAGATCTATAATATACTATATATGGTGAGAGAGAGAGAGAGAGAGAGAGAGAGGAGAGAGAGACGAGATGAGAGAGAGAGAGAGAGAGAGAGCGAGAGAGAGAGAGAGAGAGATACTTAAAGTTTTCCTTATGACATTATGTTTGAACATGTGATCGTTCATGCTGTAAGAATGTCTTGGTAATGCTTGATTCCTCTCTTGTGAAGATTGGGCCTAGAACTGAAACTGCTAATATTTCAGCAGAGCTACAATATTAAAAAATTGTGTATATATATATATATATATATATATATATATATATATATATATATATATATATATATATGTCACCCATCCCTGATACCTATTACCAGCGAAGGGTATTTGATACTTGGTATGCGTTTAAACCCGAGCGTCAAGGCAAATACTTACACTCTCTCTCTCTCTCTCTCTCTCTCTCTCTCTCTCTCTCTCTCTCTAGGCAACCACTGGCATTGCCTTCTCTCTCGTAGTAGTCATCTTGCTTGGTGAGACGTTCCTGGTCGAAGTCAGATTAATCAACAAATATCACAAGTTTAACATACGTCTAGAATTTGAGAAATATCTAGAAGTGTTCGTGAACTATCGGTGATAAGATTAGTGTGGAAATAGTAGGATAAAGCGTCTTCTAAGTTAGTTTATCAAGTGAAATACTGTAAATCAGAACAAGATGGCAGTAAGCTCCAACTGCGGAAAAAAATGGCGAGATTTAGCTTGCTTGGCAGATTCGCAATACGATGAGGTAGCAGGAAGGGAACTGGCATTTCTGGATCTATGAAATCAGCAACAGTCCTAACCAAAAAGATACAAA
The DNA here is from genome assembly GCF_015104395.2 of Macrobrachium nipponense. Classification (NCBI taxonomy): domain Eukaryota; kingdom Metazoa; phylum Arthropoda; class Malacostraca; order Decapoda; family Palaemonidae; genus Macrobrachium; species Macrobrachium nipponense. The sequence goes on along the minus strand of NC_061088.1, from coordinate 13,258,023 downwards.
ATCATTCATAGATATATTAGAAGGATACAATCCTTCAAACTGGAACAATCAAATGAAAAACATCTTGAAAATAATTGAAGAAGTTCCAAATAAAATCCAAGTGGTCAAGAGACTCATAAAGAAAATATACATAACCAACATATTCCGACAAAGAAAATGAATAAAGTGAACCTGTGAATATCCTAATTGATGCATTAGGAAAAAGAATGCCAAAATAAAGCATGTAAACTGTGTAAGGTGTGGTATAGTAGTTAATACACAAAACCTAATCAGAAAATGTGCTGCATGCAACATTCCGACCCATCCACAGTGTGCTGAGGTAATGCAAGATATGAGAAAAGACACAAGAATTTTTTTTTTTGCTCAACATGTCTACCATGGATAGACAATGTTATTAAATCAAGATTGAATGTACAAATAGTTGAGGATGAAGAAAGAAGAAGAAGAGGAAGAAGCGAAGAAGAAGAAGAAGAGGAAAACGTAAGAGAAGTTTAAACAAAACTGTGAAATGACAGAAAAGATAAGAGGACAAAGAACAAGATAAAAGTATGGATGCAGAGATACTCATTTGATACTACATATGAGGCTATAAAGCAGCATACCTACGAAGAAATAAATTACGATATGACAGCACAAAAGAATTGCCGAAGAGGCTCTACCCAGATCGACACAATGACGGGAAAGAGGAAAAAATATACAAAAAAGACAAAGTCTGCAACCTTTTGAAAAGAGGGAATTGCAGATATGGAGAAAAATGTTACTACAAACATCCTAAGGTATGTCACAACTATGAAATATATGGTAAATGTGCATACTTAGATGGATATGAGGATGATTGCAGAGATCTACATCCCAAAAACCATATGCAAAAACCTAAAAGAAGGAAAAGGATGTAAGTTCGACAAAAAATGTAATATATGCACCCTGTAGCCATGAAAAATAATCAAATAAATAACCAATCAAGCAATAAAATCCAAAATAAGAAAGAAACAAATAAAGAGAGGAAATGAAGAATATCAGGTAAAAGAAAAAAGCAAGCCATCAACGAGATATGCAGAGGTGCCAGCAAAAAATTTCAATGCATCAGCTCCAAGATTCTACTAAGAGATAATAACTGTTTTTATTATGCAAGGGGATATTGCAGATATGGAGAAAATTGCAGAGTTTCAGACACCAACAAAATGAATAATTATGATGAAGGAAGAACAAATATTATGGAAAAGTTGGATTTTTTAATGTCAGAATTTCTGGAAATGAAAAAAAGAACAACATACCAGAACAGGAAAGAGACATGGGAAAATCCTTATTATTACCAATATTAAATGAAGGAGAAAACACGCAAACCATCATAGTGATGAATGCGCAGGGTTTAGTTACGAGTAACTCAAAAAGAAAAATAGAGTACTTAGAAGAACTAACCCAAATTGAAAAGAAAATAGATAATGAATATAAGTGAAACCTGGTATTCCCAAGAGACTGGGAATGATGATCAAATAAAAGGGTTTCAAACTTATAGATCAGATAGAAAAAATAGGAATCAAGGGGGAACCGCAATATGGGAAAGACAAAAAACAAGGAAAAATATATGAGAAATATAGTAACTCAGAATGTGAACTAATAGCGTAGAATTTGAATCTGAAAAATTAATGAACATAGTAATATATAGACCTCCTAATACTAAAGAGTTTGACTTAATAATAGAAAAATTGGATGATATATGTAGAAATCACAAAGGCGACTGGACTATTCTTCCACTATCTGGAGACTTCAACTTTCCTTTCGTAGACTGGAAAGAACGAATAGGAGATTGTGGATGTACTTATACATATAAAAAAGAGAGTAATAGTAGTGCAGAAGATAAGAGGCAATTCGAAAAGCTATTAGATATGCTACTAGAATACAACATTCAACAAATAAATCACCTGCCAACAAGAAAGGAAATACTTTAGACCTAGTATTTGTGAACGAGATGAATTATGTTAAAGAAATAATAGTTTATAATGCGAGTATTTCAGACCATAATGTCATAGAATTAACAGTCCATTCCAAAGCAAGTGAAAACAGAGATAAGCAAGAAATGAAAAAGTGGGAAGGATATGGAAAATACAACTTCTACAGTAAAAATATAAAATGGTCAGAAATAAATGAAGAATTAAACAAAGATTGGGATAATATTTTCGTAAGTGATGACATAAAGGTAAATACGGAGATATTATATAAAATATTAGAGAAAATAGTGGATAAAAGAAGAAGAAAAGTAAACATCAGTCATGCATACCAAGAGACAGAAGGATCTTGTTCCAGAAAATCAGAAAGTGGAAAAAAGGTCTAGCAAAAAAAAAAAAATGCATGGAAAGTTATAGAACTAAAAAGTAAGATAGAAAATGCAGAACAAAAGATTATACAATCAAAAGAAAATGAAAAACGGGACTTGGAAGAAAAAACCCTATTAAATATCAAGCAAAATCCCAAAACTATTATACTCATATGCGAAGAAGATGAATAAAGAAGAATAGAAATAGGCCCTCTAAGAATTGAAGGGAGATTAACGAATGAAAAAAAGGAAATTTGCAACATACTGGCAGAACGATATAAGAGAGAATTCACCCCTAGAATAGATAATGAAGATAATGATATAGAAGTAAGGGATGAAAATAGTGAATATTTAGCTGACATAGATATTAATGAAGCTGATATTGTGCAGGCTATTAATGAAATTAAAAATGGAGCTGCTGCAGGGCCTGATGGAATTCCTGCTATTTTGTTAAAGAAAGTAGTTCATTCTATCGCAAAGCCACTTGCAATATTATTAAGACAAAGTGTAGATACAGGCAAGATTTATGATTGAGACAAATTAGCATATATTACCCCTACTTTCAAAAGTGGATCAAGACTAGAGGCAAGTAATTATAGGCCTGTGAGTCTAACATCACATATTATGAAAGTGTATGAAAGGGTAATGAAGAAAAATATTATGAAACATTTAATAAAAAATAATTTGTTTAATAAAGGACAACATGGTTTCGTACCCGGAAAAAGTACACAAACCCAACTGTTAGTCCACCGTGAGAACATATTCAAAAATATGAAAAGCGGAATGAAACAGATGTGGTTTATTTAGACTTTGCAAAAGCTTTTGATAAAGTAGACCATAATATATTAGCGAAGAAAATTAGAAAACACAATATCGTGGATAAAGTAGGAAGATGGTTAAAAGAATTTTTACACAACAGAAACCAGATATTTATTGCAAAATCGGATGAAGAAATCGGATGAAGCCAAGGTAATATCCGGTGTGCCGCAGGTACGGTGTTAGCTGCAATACTGTTTGTTATTATGATTGAAGACATAGACAATAATGTTAAGGATTCGGTAGTGAGTAGTTTCGCAGATGACACAAGAATAAGTAGAGAAATTACTTGTGATGAAGATAGGAAACGCTCTACAAAGAGACCTTAACAAAGTATATGATTGGGCAGAGGTAAATAGGATGGTATTTAACTCTGATAAATTTGAATCAATAAATTATGGAGACAGAGAAAGAAAGCTATATGCATATAAGGGACCTAATAATGAGACAATCACAAATAAGGAAACAGTTAAAGACCTTGGTGTGATGATGAATAGGAACATGTTATGCAATGATCAAATAGCAACTCTGTTGGCAAAATGTAAAGCAAAAATGGGAATGTTGTTACGGCACTTCAAAACAAGAAAAGCTGAACACATGATTATGCTTTATAAAACATATGTTCGTAGTCCACTTGAATATTGCAATATGATATGGTACCCACACTATCAAAAGGATATTGCACAAATAGAGAGTGTACAAAGGTCCTTTACAGCTAGAATAGAAGAAGTTAAAGACCTTGACTACTGGGAAAGACTACAATTCTTAAAATTATATAGTCTAGAAAGGAGAAGAGAACGCTACATGATAATTCAGGCATGGAAACAGATAGAAGGAATAGCAGAAAATATCATGGAACTAAAAATATCAGAAAGAGCAAGCAGAGGTAGATTAATAGTGCCCAAAACTATACCAGGAAAAATAAGGAAAGCACACAGGACATTAATCCACTACGCACCAGCATCGATAATGCAGCGTCTATTCAATGCGTTGCCAGCTCATCTGAGGAATATATCAGGAGTGAGCGTAGATGTGTTTAAGAATAAGCTCGACAAATATCTAAACTGCATCCCAGACCATCCAAGATTGGAAGATGCAAAATATACCGGAAGATGTACTAGCAACTCTCTGGTAGACATTAGAGGCGCCTCACACTGAGGGACCTGGGGCAACCCGAACAAGATGTAAGGTCTGTAAGGTCTGTAAGGTCTCTCTCTCTCTCTCTCTCTCTCTCTCTCTCTGGCATAGCCTTCTCTCTCCATTCTAACAGGTCATCAAATTAGAGTCAGAGTTATGAAAAAATATAATATTTATTTAACAATGGAAAGATAATAATCCACATCTCACAGACAAAATAACTCAGTTAACCCCCAGTATTTAAATGTCTTAATCAGTAATTAGTCACATCAATTATCTCTTCTCCACATGGGACCCTCGGCCCCCTAGGACTCTCGGTCCCCTCACTAGAACCGCCTGTTACAAAGACACTAGAAGATACTCGTAAGCACACACATTTGTAAAGACAAAGTCAAAGATTAGATAGGACATCTTTACAAAATGTCAAACAGACAACAAGCCATCCCTTTGGCTAAAGTAAGTCAACACTTACCCATTACAGCCTAAAAAACCACAAACTATTTTCAAGAAACTCTTTGGCACTCGCCATCGTGGCTCTTCCTTTCTCGCACAGACCTCTCCGTAAGTCTCTCATAGATTTGGCTAATCCAAGTCATTATCAACGGACATAGTTAGTACACGTACACATGAATTCACACCCTTCGTCCACGCCCCATGTAACTGGTTGCAGCTAGTTTTTCAAAGGCACCTTGAACAAGCTCTCATGAACTCTCGAACATTGACCCATTAACTATGCATCTTTGTATCACTCCATCCCAGAAATGATTTATCAGCTTTCTCAGGTCAATGCTTCGGACTGTCTCTATGGGTAGTCTGCGCATTCCAAAAAAGTCACAGCACATCACATTGGCATATTAAATATATTATTAATTATAGCCCCTTTCATCTAAAATTGCTAGCCCCTGCCTAGCAATTGGTCACACAAAACAGCTTATATGTATAAAAAACATTGGCTGGCTCAAAAAAAAATAGTAATAACTGCACGTCTCTGGGAGCACAAGGCAAAGTCTTATCATGCTTCATCTTAAATGACACTTGGGCGCATAAATTTTTTCATTTTGGAATCTTGAATATTCCTCTTTGTCTGCAACTTCCAGCACAGACTGTAGCAAGCTGTAGGAAGGCGAATGGCCTCCCTCCCTGTAGGAGACTTCTTACAGCCTCTGTAGATCCCAAAAGCGCTGTAGAACTCTGTAGAGTCGTAGAGACTCTCGTAATCACCCTGGATAAACAACAGCAACATCTCTGCATGACTGGTGGACGTCTTGCTAGCATCGGGGAACAACGATTATGGTGTGTGTAAGTATGTCAGTCAAGTCATCAGTCAATCAAAAAAGAATTAACCCCAGACATACTACTTCTATCAAATAATGACCCCAAAAAGTCAGAAATACTAACTGAACGTCTCCCAATTAACTCCATTTAATATGACCACTAAATCACAAGTCATTATCACAACTCGCAAGGAAAAAAAATATCAAGTTCTCTAACTTAATTCTCCAAACTCACACATCAGCACACACAATTCAAAACTCACAGTAACTCCACAGACTTCTGCACACACATTTCAAACTTGAATGTTCCCACAAGTAAAAAAAAAAGAAAAAAGGTAATGAGCCCAAGAAAAAAAAATCACGTAACAAGCCCAGACCCAAAAATCAAAAAATGTTCTCTCAAGCTCTGATATTACAGCACCTCACAAAATCAGCAAAAATCTCCAATGTTTAACAGCAAAAACCCTTTACTGCTCATATAATCAATTGCAATGAGACTTAATGTCAAACGCCCATTTATATAAATCACAACCCCGACAAATTACATCTCCCGTCCAAAAAGAAATGCTATTTAAAGCTAAATCCCCAATTACATCTCTCATAGGAAAAGGAAGAAAAATAAAAAAAAGATAATCACAAGTAAACTTCCCCCATCACAAAACACATAATATATGTATGATATATATAATCCCACGTTTTCCCCATAAATGCCACATGTATAGTTACGGAATTTTTACCATCGCAACCATTCATGCGACCGGACACAGCCAGAAAGCAAACTCTTACACATGCACTTTCATGAAATGCTATGGTCAACATTCCCAGACATTGCAAAACTCTGAGCAATCACCACTAGAGGAAGGGAATCAGCACACCGGACTCATCACAGCGGTTTCAGCAAAAAAATCCTCCTACGGACACGCATGCTCTAACAGCAGCACAAAAAAAAGTCTAGTCAGACTCGCAAGTTCGGAAACTCATGATTCTCAAAAAAAGGTCTATACTGAAATCACGTAAGCACATTCCACTAAATTATCTCCAGGATATGACTAAGCTGCTCAAAGAATGTCTCGAAGATGTATCTCTCTCATGACGCTGCCCAATTATATAAAAAATTATCACCTATTCGGGATAAAAAAAACTACAATAAACTCGTAATGCAGCAATTATATGCCTCCAAAAATAACACACTTGTGAACATAAAAAATGCACAACATCTCCATAGGACCACAATGCAGTAACGCCACTCGCCTCTAATTAGTCACGAAACCAAAAAGAAAGAACCACAGAACTCTTTTCTTGGCTCGAAAAAACTCCCAGAGAAATTAAATTCATAAAAATCATAACCACAAAAAAGGTCACCCGCCAAAGATCAATTCCACCTCCATATACATATAAATATATAAATCACCATATTAATAATAATAAAACCACTCCTGTGATAAAAATATTTCCTCCATTTGATTAATAACCACACCACACCATATTCCCCAATAACCACGTGTTGATAAAAAACACCCCTCCGGGAATAAAAAATATTCAGCTCTATTTCGGCGAATAAAAAATACTTACCTCTATTTCACCAATAACTCCATGTGGAATTAAACAAGTCTCCAAAGAATATATCTCCAAGCAGGATAATAAAAAATGAAAATCCCGTCTCCAAAAAACGTGCACTCGAAGCATCCAGTTGAGACACTCACAAATATTGTCCATATATCTCCTAAAAAATGTGTCTCCATTTGCAACAAAGATGGCTGCAAAATAATTGAACGAAACATAGCTCTCACCACCATAGGCAAATATCAAATGGCCAAAAATATATCTCCAATATATTATATCTCAAATTATAACTCCAAAATAATATACCTCCAATTCTCCAGAAAATAACTCAATGTTATAGTAAAAAACTATAAACTCTCTCCTTAGCATAACTGCTGAAAAAGGGCTAAAACTCAGCAAATAAAATTGTCCAGAAAATTCTAGAAAAAATCACCAATGTGCCACAACTCATTATAACTGAACTCCAAATTCAAAGTGTCTAAGCAAAGACTTCTCCATATGCACTACGACATAAGCCATTAGAAACTTAGCCAAGTTTCCTATCTCTGGCAAAGTTGTCACCAATGCAACAAAGGTATTGTGTGAGAAAACTCACAATTTCTGGAACAGAAATATCCAGAAAAAAAAATGTTGTGCCATTACGTATGCATTCAAAAAATGCAAAAATTCTCCCATATATCTCTCTGCAGCATCAAATAGCTGAAAACACAAACACGTTCCCGAATAATTACTCTAAGTCACGAACTGAGATATTAAAAAATTCACACAAACTGGAGAGAAAAATAAATTCAAATTCACCCATGATAAAAAAAAAACTTGTGTTAGCGATGGCTAACTTCCAAAAAAGGAGAAAAGAAAAATCAACGGAACTTTTAACTATCCCCATGACTCACGTAGATGTCAAGCAATTATCTGCTGAACTCATAAAAAGGGAAAAAAAATGTGTTGTTAGTTCCTCCCATATTAAAAAAAAAAACAACACCACCCTTGATATCATTACAGCACCCACGTATTAGTATATAAAAAAAATCACCAGTATCAGAAGTATTATTATCAGCAGTATCACCAAAATTGCTATCATCAAAATCACCAGTATTAGTATGAAAAACATTACTAATGTTAATGCTTGTCCATTCACCAAAGATTCAGCACAAAATTCACCAAAAGTTCGGCAAAATCCAGCACAATCAGCAAAAATTTAGCCAGATTCATCACTCGTGAACCACTGACATATTCTCTAAAGTTATAAAAAAACTCCAACAAATAAATTCCCGCCTCAAACTTTTCCCATAATTCATTGTAATAATTCTCCATAATATAATTATCTATAATAATTATAAAATAATCTCCCATGAAATATCTCAAATCTCTCGTAAAATGTGTCTCAAGTAATGATAATTCTACTTAAGTAACTCTCCCGTTAAACATCTCACGTAATAATAATAATTAATAGTAATAATAATAATAATTCTCCATAGTAATAATTCTCTTGCAAATATCTGCATTAATATTGCAATTCCCCTAGTATACACTAGTATTGCCAAACCCCCACAATCAACACCAGTCAGCAATCATCATCAGTCATCAACACTCATCACCACTTTAAAGTAATCTCTCCAACACAATAAAAAAAAATAATTTCTGTGTCCCCATTATAATTGTTCCTTCCAAAGCATAAGGAAAACTTACACACATCCAATGCATTTCATTTCCTTTTCTCTTCATTTTCTGAAAAAAGACCCTAAGGGCATCTCACATTATAAACTAATCATCATCAGCTGATGTCCTTGGCATTGGAAATTCATTGTCAAGGGCAAATTCATTCTCCAACACCCCGACAAAGAAAAAAAAAGGAGTTCACCCCCCACTGAAAAAAAAAGAGTTTCCCCCTCCAGTGGGCGTTAGAACATCCCCCTGAACAGTATCTGAGTACCCCGCGAGGTAGACCATTAGTACCCTCCCGGTAAGCAATGCCCCCGAGGCAGGCCAGTACTCCCCTTGCAATACCTCTCTGCGTCGGTTAGCAGAAAGTGCTGAGCCCGTAAGAATCGAGTGGGCGCTCTCTGTCTCCAAGCCAAAAAATGCAATTCAAGCACAGATTCACATGCATGAAAACCTTTTATACACATGTATATGTTAAACAAAGACGAATGCGTCTCTTCTAAACATGCGCCAATAAAGAAAAACACGTCACTTTCTGCTACTATGGGAAAAAAAATTTGATATCCCAAACCAATCCCATCACACAAAATCATTCCAAAAAATCCCCAGGACTAAAAAAAAAAAAGCTCTTTAACACTCACCATTTAAAAACACGAAAAAACTCGAATCTGCGCAAGACACGCTAATCCCGTCGGCACAATGCAAACTCGATCACTCACACACAAGCCAGACTGAGTGTAACTCCCTCGAGGCAGACCGCCCTGGGCAAAATTGATGACTAGTAAAAATCCTTCCCCTCCCCTTTCCACAGTTAACGGAGGGATATTTTTCATTATCTCTCACTTAGCAACTGAAATTTAACAATCTAACAATTTTCCACAATCCCACAAAAGGCTTTGTCGTTCGAAAACCACCGCTAAGCCACCAAAAACTCTCTTCGGAGGCATACCTACAGCTTATAAAATATATAAAAGCCCCTTAAACCGCCTGCCACCAAAACTGTTACCCATCCCTGATACCTATTACCAGCAAAGGGTATTTGATACTTGGTATGCGTTAAACCCGAGCGTCAATCTCTCTCTCTCTCTCTCTCTCTCTCTCTCTCTCTCTCTCTCTAGGCGACCACTGGCATAGCCTTCTCTCTCTCTCTCTCTCTCTCTCTGGCATAGCCTTCTCTCTCCATTCTAACAGGTCATCAAATTAGAGTCAGAGATATGAAAAAAATATAACATTTATTTAACAATGGAAAGATAATAATCCACATCTCACAGACAAAATAACTCAGTTAACCCCCAGTATTTAAATGTCTTAATCAGTAATTAGTCACACCAATTATCTCTTCTTCACATGGGACCCTCCGCCCCCTAGGACTCTCGGTCCCCTCACTAGAACCGCCTGTTACAAAGACGCGAAAAGATACTTGTAAGCACACACAATTGTAAAGACAAAGTCAAAGATTAAATAGGACACCTTTACAAAATGTCAAACAGACAACAAGCCATCCCTTTGGCTAAAGTAAGTCAACACTTACCCATTACAGCCTGGAAAACCACACACTATTTTCAAGAAACTCTTTGGCACTCGCCATCGGGGCTCTGCCTTTCTCGCACAGACCTCTCCGTAAGTCTCTCATAGATTTGGCTAAGCCAAGTCATTATCAACGGACATAGTTAGTACACGTACACATGAATTCACACCCTTCGTCCATGCCCCATGTTACTGGTTGCAGCCAGTTTTTCAAAGGCACCTTGAACAAGCTCTCATGAACTCTCGAACATTGACCCATTAACTATGCATCTTCGTATCACTCCATCCCAGAAATGATTTATCAGCTTTCTCAGGTCAACGCTTTGGACTGTCTTAATGGGTACTCTGCGCATTCCAAAAAAGTCACAGCACATCACATTGGCATATTAAATATATTATTAATTATAGCCCCCTTTCATCTGACATTTATATATATATATATATATATATATATATATATATATATATATATATATATATATATATATATATATATATATATATATATATATATAATATATATATATATATATATATATATATAAAATATACATACCACTAAGCAACAGACGGACAAGAGCCCAATGCTCTTCGATATAAACAGTGAATTGAACGGAATAACGACGCAACTTCACATGAACCCAAAGCCTCTTAACCGAACTATGAGGTTCTGGCGATTATGCGCTAATCAAAAGGCAGAATCCAGCGTACTCATCCGGATTCCAGCCAATCAGTGGCTGATATCTGATCGACGTTGCTGGCAACTTTCCACTCGACAAGTTCGGTATCTTTGACTAACGACAGTAATCTGTATTTGATATTTTCTGTTTACTTCAGTTTTAGTTTTGTGTATAAGAAAACTATTGAGATGGCTTTATGTCAGTCCGTTCGCCCTCAGATCTTAAAAATTACTGAGGCTAGAGGGCTGCAAATTGGTATGTTGATCATCCACCCTCCTATCATAAAGCATACCTTATTCGCGCCCTCTGGCGTCAGTAGTTTTGATTTTATGTAAGGTTAAAATTCGCCATGATCGCTAGAAGGACAGGCCACGACCAGGGCGTGGCTGAAAGTTTCATGGGCCGCGGCTCATACAGCATTCTACGCTGTACAGAAAAACAGCACTCTTCACTTGCTTCTTGTTTAGTTCAGTTTTCAGTTGTGAAAACTAGATTACATGATTCGTAGTTGTCTTTATTCCAACGAGAAAATTTAAATCTTTAGTACTTTATATCAAAAAGGAATTAAAAGGGAAACTAAATAACTTCCGTCACTCGTCTGAGTTTTAAAAACCAAATATAAATCGCTCTGTAAGATTAATTTGATGTTGAAATTTTAACTTAGACTGGAGCAAACATCGTGACAAATAGATAGCACAACGGATATGAAAAGGTCGCTTATACGGAGCGTAACAAAACTCCCTGTACAAAAGCTCCACGTAATTTTTTTTCAATCACAAAGAAAGAAGAAGCAAAATGTAACCCGAAGCATTTTCCCTAGATGTAATCTAGTACCGCAACCTTTCCCTGAAAAAAAGATGGACGCCATATCTTAGAGACTAATCATAATATTTTCTTAAAGATAATCTCATTATGTTTCCCACACCCAAATTACAATTGATACCCTAATTTCATCTAATCTATTTTATTCTACCCTAACCTAACCTAGGGGCATGACAAAAAAAGAAAATAAATAAATAAAAAAAACCCAGGTAGTGCATGGCAAAAAAAAAACAATAAAAAATAAATAAATGTATAAAAAAAACTGGGTTAGTGCAATACTAGTATACAACTCAGGATTTTGCAACCCAGAAGACCAAGAACTGATCAGGTAGCACTGTCAGTGTAGTTGTATGGTGTTTTTACGTTGCATGGAACCAGTGGTTATTCAGCAACGGGACCAACGCCTTTACGTGACTTCGGAACTACGTCGAGAGTGAACTTCTATCACCAGAAATACACATCTCTGACCTCTCAATGGAATGCCCGAGAATCTAACTCGCGGCCACCGAGTTGGCAGGCCAAGACCAAACCGAACCACGCCACTGAGGCGCTAATCACCGGATGGAATTAGGGCCAAAATAATTCAGCCGGTTCATGTGCTCTTAAGCGAGTTCTTATCAGTCATAAACTATGCAAATAAGTTTTTTCTTCAACAGCTACATACAATTTAATAGTACTTTTCTCTCTACGCTTAAGTACAAACAAACCACTGTAACTACCTCAATTAATTCAAATGGTTCTTATATTCTTGACTTATATAACAATTTTTTCGTGAGTTGTTCGGGAGCTTTTTCATTTATGGTCAATATTCTTTGCATTCCTTTAAAACAAGGCTCTCTTCACATAAGAAAAGCCTTCACGGATGATGACAAACGAAAAGTAAAGCTCTTTGTAAACAGTTATGTTTAATTTACAAGACTACTGAATCAAATTTATGTAAAAAAGTAAAAAAAAAAATAACAGAAATAAAAAGTCACATTCATCCTTCCTAGATAGTGACCCCCAAGGGTAAATTTTAACCCAGTATGTATCCACCTTTGCGGCGTGTTCAGTACAAGCTCATTGGGGATGACCGTAAAAATATAAAAGATATGACATCCGAGAAATATTAGTCCCAGATAACGACCCCTCAAAAACCATTGGGAGGTCACTATCTTGGAAAGATCCAAAATATTTTCATTACTTTAATTGCCTAGTTCCCCATTGGACGAGTCGCTTTCGCGCTCGACTACCAATCCGGTGGTTCGAAGTTCGATTCTCGGCTCGGCCAACGGGGAATCAGAGGAATTTATTTCTGGTGATAGAAATTCATTTCTCGATATAATGTGGTTCGGATTCCACAATAAACTGTAGGTCCCGTTGCTAGGTAACCAATTGGTTCCTATCCCCGTAAAAATATCTATTCCTTCGGGCCAGACCTAGGAGAGCTGTTAATCAGCTATATGGTCTGTTAAAACTAAGATATACTTGACTTAACTTTAATTTCCACCATAAATTAATGTGACTTTTTTCCTAGCCAAAATTATGACTTTTTTCTGTGACTTTTTTTAATGTGACTTTATTACTGGCAACCACTGGATCAAATAAAATAATGGTTTGATATTTTGTCTTTAACCTAAGGTCCTCAAAAGGTCATTTATAGTCGGTATAAGCTCATCAGATGAAATAATTAATTCATATACTATATATATATATATATATATATATATATATATATATATATGTGTGTGTGTGTGGTGTGTGTGTGTGTGTGTGTGTATGTTTGTTTGTGTATGTGTGTGTAGACTCTACTGGTCATTTTTACCAGATACATATGAAATTGTAATAGCCATAATGCCCTCTTAACTTCTCAAATTCTTTGTTATTTTTTGGATACGCTTGTCACTACAAAGCCTTGAGCTCCATCTTTAAAGATTTTTGAGGAAATAACGATGTCCGGTACCGGGAAACGAACTGGTGATACAATAATCACGACGAGGTCACCTTCCCCACGTGACCCGGTACCGGACATCATGATTTCTTCAAAAATCTTTGAAGATGGACCTCAAGGCTTTGTAGTGACAAGAGTATCCAAAAAAGAGAAAAGAATAAACGAAGTTAAGAGGGTATTCCGGCTATTACAATTTCATATATATATATATATATATATATATATATATATATATATATATATATATATATATATATAGATAGATAGATAGATATATCTATATAATATTAGATATACTATATATATAATATATATTTAATATAACATATATATATATATATAGATTATATTATAATATATTAATATTATATATCTATATATTATATTATATATATAATATACATATAGATATATCTAGATATATCTATATACAATATAAAGTTGGGACATGACGATAAGAAGGCCCTCAGAAATGACAAAAGAAGAATTTATTTGTAGACTCATGATTTCTCCGCGGATTTCTCCACAAAAGGGAACTGCTGGCCGGCTGATCAGAAGTTAATCTGGCGTCCCGAAACACACACAAAAAAAACGGGGGGTTGGCATTCAGAGAGAAAATATTCCTATAATAACTTTTCTAATCGAAGGACTTTCTTTGTCTTAGTTTCTTTTCGAATTCGGATTTCGGATCTTCCTTCCCCTGAGGGTTTCATTCTAATCCCCTATAAGTCATGAATGCCGTTTCAAATGGACGTATTCTCTCATTTTTGATACTTTGGTATTTCTTCATTTGTTCAACTACTATCCTTATTTTATTGTAATGCCTTTCTTGGCTATATACATTGTAAACTTTTTCTCTTTCCTTAATAACGTTCCAAGATGAGGTTTATTGTAGACGAAACTGTTGGGCTCATTCTAACAAGAACACCTGAATAACATCTTCGTGTCTAAGAAAGTTACCAGTATCATAAATGAAACGTATATTATTGATGGAAGGTGCCATAAGGGTTTTCAGAACATAAAGCATTAAGAGATAAAATATTTACACTGATTCTCTCAAAAAAAGTAATAAAATATTTACATTGATTGTCAAAACAAAGTAAAAAAATATTTACATTAATTCTGTCAAAAAAGTAATAAAATATTTACAGTGATTCTGTCATAATACAAGTAATAAAATATTTACATTGATTCTATCAAAAAATTAATAAAATACTTACATTGATTCTATCAAAAAAGTAATAAAATATTAACATTGATTCTGTCAAATAAAAAAGTAATAAAATATTTACATCGATTCTGTCAAAAACGTAATAAAATACTTACATTGATTCCGTAAAAAAAATATTTACATTGATACTGTTAAATAAAAAAGTAATAAAATACTTACATTGATTCTGTCAAAAAAGTAATAAAATATTTACATTGATTCTACCATATAAAAAAGTAATAAAATATTTGCATTGATTCTGTCATAAATAATAAAAAAATAAAAATGAAAAAATTCTGATTTACCTTATTATGTATCTGAATGGACACCGGCACAATTAGTATGGATGGTATATGTTCAAAAATTAAGTCCCAAAATAAATATAACGATAATAAAAACTGACCATTGTAATAAAATTTCAAAACGAAGTTGAAGATGGTGGTCAAATAACCCTCACATTCTCTGTCGTAATCAAAGCGGATAAAATGCTTTGACGAAACCTTCACTATTCCCAGTTTCTGGTATTTGGTGTCGTTGGTCCCAAATTACCAGAGATGTTGCGAACTGTGATGGCTATCAATCACTTGGTTCCACTTCGCCTGTCAAATTCGAGAGAGAGAGAGAGAGAGAGAGAGAGAGAGAGCGGCAACTGGATGCGTTTGATAAACACACTCTGCAACTCGGAGAAGGCGCTCTCTCTCTCTCTCTCTCTCTCTCTCTCTCTCTCTCTCTCTCTCTCTCTCTCCACCAATCAACCGTCTTTCTTTTTCTCACTTTCCTGCCTCCTGGATATTCAAGACTTTCCGTGACAATATTTTTCGACATATTTTGTTTGTTCGTTTGTTTGTATGGTGTTTTTACATTGCATGGAACCAGTGGTTATTCAGCAATGGGACCAACGGCTTTACGTGACTTCCAAACCACGTCGAGAGTGAACTTCTATCACCAGAAATACGCATCGCTCACACCTCAGTGGAATGTAGTTTCTGAGACATCATCAAATACCTATATATTTTTTGGATAGGATCAACTTACGAATTTCACAACAACTGACACTTTGGCCTTCAAAAGATAAAAAAAAAAAAAAAAAAAAACATAAGATAACCACGTTA
>NC_061088.1:13224476-13236976 GCF_015104395.2 Macrobrachium nipponense | reverse complement strand
ATTATATATCAATATACGAAATAAGATAGAATAGATAGATAGATATATATCTATATATATATATATATATATATATATATATATATATATATATATATATATATATATTACACACACGCACACACACACACACACACACACACACACATATATATATCTATATATATATATATATATATATAATGCAAATAAATTCTTCTGTTAAAGCAGGATACGTTTCAAGTATAAATGGCCCATTAAAACACTGGTCTAAAGCTAAGGACTATGTTTTGGTGGACTGGCTCCCACCCTTATCAAGTAGTGAATGACAGAAGAAGTTACATTGGCAAAATATATAGTGGGAGATATGCCTTTAGGCGTTGCCTGGGGTTACCGCTAAGCCAAGGTTGGTTTGTTGCCTTGAGGATACTGTCTAATGGTCAGAGTCCCAGTCTCCATTGGCAATGTTGATCCTATTATCTTGTTGTTTTATCAGTGATGATTTTACCATCTGACATTTGTATTGACAGCTGCTCTTGCATAAAATTCGGGATTATCCTGTGAATCCGTAGTATGATTTATCACAATCCCTACAGGGGATTACATAAAATCCTACATCTTTAGAAACTAGTTTCTGCTGTACGTTAATTAAGGATTTCCCTAAGGTATTCAGATAAGTGAAGATTATCCACATGAGGGTGGACAACAATTGTTAGGAGAGGGTGGATAGCAAGATGGAAGGAAGTGAATATGAATAGAGGTACAGTAAAAGGAAGGAAAGGGGTTGCAGTTAGGGGTCGAAGGGACACTGCAAAGAACCTTAAGTAATGCCTACATTGCACTGTGTGAGGTGAACTGACGGCACTAACCCCCTACAGAGGGATCTAAAGGTAGAACTGGGATAAAACCCAACCAGTGCACTAAGACGCCGGGAACAGAGCTGAAATGAGGGGAATATGGAGGTAAAGTAAAGGGCTAAAAATTGTGGGCAGCTAGCGACCGAAGGATCGCCACAAATACCCTTTAGTAATGCCCACGGTGCAACACGAGAGAGAGAGAGAGAGAGAGAGAGAGAGAGAGAGAGAGAGAGAGAGAATGTCTAATCCGGAGCAGAAGATCTCCTCTTGAAAGTGGCAACGTTAGAGAATTAATGATAGAATTTCATGGCCTGGCGTTCGTCTGGAACTGATGACTTTGGAAATATACGAGCGCTGGAAGAAGAGAGAAACTAACAATATGTCCTGGCCGAAGGTTACTTCTAACCAACGGTGAAAAACGAGGTCGCGTAGATATGGAGAATAACAGCGACAGAGCTAATATCACCTGATATTACTTCGTGGGAAAACGTAAGGTCTGCTCGGGCCTCAGAAATGCCGGAGCTTATGCAAGATTCATTCGTTTACCTAAGCGCAATAAGAGCAGAAATTCTCTTCATAAAATGTCTGGTTATTTTCATTCTTAGCACTTCATATCTACTGATGTTCTTTACCTATGCTGACTCCATTCCTTTGTCGTTTTATCTCCTCTATAGCAATTTACTTTGCTCGCCAAATGTTCTTCGCAAACTCTCATTATTTCAGATAGTTCACTTCATTCTTTACTTAGAATCGAGCGAATTTTTCTGATCATTTCAGCCCATGGACGCGATCAACAACAAAGGAGAGAGAGAGAGAGAGAGAAGAGAGAGAGAGAGAGAGAGAGAGAGAGAGAGAGAGAGAAATCACTGTCCCACCAAGGATATAAATCACGGCTATTCTTGGGACAAGTTTCAGAAATACGTAGAAGAACACACTGACAAACATTTCCTTTGCAAGCTGGTGCGAACTTCAATGAGTCACAGTGTGGCGTGAGTAGCTAACAGAGTGGAGACAGAGTGAGATAGTGCATATTTCCATTTAAACTGCCATCAGAATTCTTCTGACATCATGGATGAAAATACCATTAAATAATGAATAATTCTAAATTTCTCTCTTTCCTTAACACCTAAATATAAAATTTTCAACTAAATCGTAAAGCGTGATTCGTTATCCGCTTCATAACGAATTAGTATCCAGAAGTCGTTCCCCTTCATGCATTCCACGCACTAGTTTTGGAATGAGGCTGCAATCCCGGGGCTATGTATCTCACAGACAGTCACAGTCGCCTATTATCTATCAACAGCGAGCTGCTGTTGATAGATAATAGGCTTCATATCACTGATCGAGGTTTAATGAAACAGACTAGGAAAATAAGTAATACGGGCAAAAACTATAACTGAAAGTCTCAATGACTGGGTGCGATCATAAAGAACAATCTGAATTGCATAGACGTCTATGCTGCATCGTTAACGAAGAACCAAGGAGGCGATACTCTTGTATACTGATTTCCAAAAAATGAACTTGCCCAAACGTCAGAGCCTCTTTTTGGTCATGGTTGATGAAAACGTTATTGCTGAAACCTTTCAGAAAAAGTGCTGAGCCCCTCGGTGAGGTGAGAAAACCAAACGATATTTCTGGACTCGTTTATGCCAACTAGGGAGTCCCGGATGTGAAACATGCATGTGGAGGCACTAAAACATTCGAGTGGAGGTATTCAATTGTGGATGCAGCATGGAGGGGCCAACGTAATGAAGTATGCACGTTAAGGTAATGAAACCTACATGTGTGGGCAGTGACATATGCATGTTGGAGTAGTTAAACATTCATGTGAAAATACTGAAACATGCAATATGGAGATGATTAGTAAGTCTTGCGGCTATGATGTATGTAACGGTACTACGAAATGCAAGTGAAGGCAATGAAATATCCACGTACAGGTACTGAAATATTCATTTGTAAATATCCAAAAATGAATTAGAAGGTAATTAAATATGGTTATGAAGTCAACAAATTATCTATATCAAAGTAATAAAACATGTACCTGAGCAGAATAAAATAATACGACACGCGGGTGAAGGTTTATAATAATCTTATCAGGGGATGATAAAATATGTGAAAATAATAAGGAACGTCTATAAACATGCATGTGGAGAGCAGTACATACGCCAAGAAAGATTGGAATACAATACTTGTCGAAAAGTGTTTGATATGGACAATGCTATGAATGAGTATACACGCAAGCCGGTCCCAAGCCTTTATAATATAAAGATTAAACTGAGGATTAAACAAGCCTCTACCTAAAAAAAATCATAAAAAAATAAACTTTAGCAGCCTGGTGCAAGCGGCAATTTGTCACAATGAGACTCGGAAGCCAACAGAGAATGACAGTAAATAAGTAAAATAACCAGCAGTCTGTTCACAATTAAATCAAGGTAAGCATGACACCTCCATTCGTAGGAATCCGGTGCCATTCCGCCTGGCACTTGGGTGTGGTCTGAAGTCAAGATATTACATGTCTTAATATTGTTATGTGAGTGCAGGTACTGATGTACTGTGTGCGAAAATAGATTAATGTATGGTACAGATAGATAGACGGATGTATAGAGATCAAATATTAATTCCCAGAGGCATCAACAATTGATTAAATGTTTGATCGCATTTTATGTTAGTTTCACTCCTATGGCATAAAAATTACCCAGTCGACTTTCTCCTATTATGAATTTAGAAGGGACAATGAACACCTCACGGCAGTTCTCTCTCTCTCTATCTCTCTCTCTCTCTCTCTCTCTCTCTCTCTCTCTCTCTCTCTCTGTACTACATATTTAATTAATTTCTTAGGTCTGCAGAGGCACAAGAGATTTTAGGCAACTCTGCTATCTCGTCCTTCCTCGTCTAGTTCGAGAATCAATTACTGACCCTTCAGTTAGTGAGCTGAGAGAGATTACAGCTGCATTGCAAAGGAGAGAGAGAGAGAGAGAGAGAGAGAGAGAGAGAGAATGAAATCTATGCAGCTGCTCCATCAACCATTATAATATTCCAACCCAATTAGTGCCCAAGTGGAGGCCTCTCCGCTCAAGAGGAACACAGTCTTCTCCCCATTAGCTCTTTCTGTTTCCCCCCTGACCCTCTAGGGCTGCCCTTTGACACTCAACACCAACGTCCGTCCCCCACCCCCGTCCCCTCTCCCTAGGTCCTAGGCCTACTGCTTAGATAGCGTTTCTGGTAGGTACTAACTTGATGTTCTTTTTTGAATAGTCGGTATGAATAAGACCAGTCTTTTCCTTTAATGTATCTTAACCATTACACATTATTATTTTAATTTGCAGTTTTCTGAAAAGAAAACTATCGGGCCGAATTTGTCAGTGCGTCCGCACTTTTCCTGTCCGTCCTAAGATCCTAAAAACTACTGACGCTAGACGGTTGCAAATTGGTATGTTGATCATCCACCCTTCAATCATCAAACACACCAAATTGCAGCACTCTAGCCTCAGTAATTTTAATTTGATTTAAGGTTAAAGTTAGCAAAATCGTGCGTCTGCCAACGATACAGGCCATGCCCCCACCGGGTCGTGGCTAAATTTTCGTAAGCCGCGGCTCATATAGCATTATACCGAGACCACCGAAAGATAGATCTATTTTTGGTGCCATAGATTAAACGCTGTAGCGGCTGTACAGAAACTCGACTGCGCCGAAGAAATATTACCTAGTTATCTAATCCACTATTTATCATTCATTTCTTATCACGTCTCGTTGCAAAAATATTTGTAGTTAGCTCTTTAACGGCATTTACATTGGCACAGTATCATAGGTGAGAATTTTAATTCACTTTTCTCACTACAAGTCATAACCTGAACAAGCCTTGATACGGATTTCGGTAATCTCTAAATCTGACATACCTACTCTCCGAAAATAAAAAATAAATAAATAAAAAGCTTGAGTTAACATAGCTACAATGGAATTTATAAACATGAATAATGCTCTAGTTCTCGCAGGGAATCGAACTGCCTCCCTCCTGCTGGACCTCGTCTATTTGTCTGAGTATGAGAGACAAAAGACAAAGGAGAAAGAAGGTATGAATACTGTAGGAGTCACTTCATAAGTTTGCATCACAGTCGCGGACAGCCATTCGAAAATCATTTTTAAACACCGCTCAGGTTTGCGTAAAAGAAATGATTTTATTGCATTTCAGAAATTGTCAACAAACGCACCGGCAGAATCGTGTGATGCATAGAAAGAAGAAGAAGAAGAAGAAGAAGTAGAAGCAGAAGAAGTGAGACGCTTTCTCCAGAAAGAAAGAATCATAAAAAAAGACTTCAAAATTAATAATGAAATCCCTTCAGCGACATATAATAAAACCCTGTCATTATCCGAGCTAAAAGGAGCTACGCCATTAGCAACGAAAATAGCAACAGGAGCAATCCGTACTGAGACACGTGTAACACTAATAAGAAGTCATCTCCAAGGGCATAGAGGAAGGACCCCTCTCTCTTAGCGGTTCAAATCAATGCGATAGATATTCTTCGTCAGACTCCCGGGGAAATTACACAGACTTAACCGTTTACTCGGACGAATTCTTCTGACATTAAGTGGAAGTATTATATGTCTTCTTTTTCTTTTATTTTTACTCATCGAGTTTTCTGATGGAAATAAGACCTTCGCTGCCATACGAGTTAGCCTAAAGATGTGGTTGAGAGGAGTGGAACTGATTTTCGCTTACTCGGGGAGTGAGCCTACAAACTATTTTGTTGTTTTTGTTGTTACTGGGAATAATCAAGGTCTGTGGAAGAGCCTCAAATGGTCTGAAAAAGGCGTTTCGCGTTGAGTTAAAAATGCAGGAAATTTAAAATACGATATTTGTGATTTACTTTTTAGAATAAAAATGTTAAAAAAATAATGTACACGTTAAACAGTACAGAAAAAAATTATTTATAATAAAATATAGCGTGTTTTTTAATATTTTCGTTGGTGACACTAGGATCTTTGGCCGTAGATTTTAGCACGTTTAATTCCCGTTAGGTTAGGAATATAATGTTTTAAATTTATGCGTAAGGGGAAAATTTTGCACGTGTCCCGAGTAAGCTGGAGGTCGGATCACGCCTTGTTCTAAAAGTTCGTCTTGGTCCAGTTTATGAATTAAATGTTTACGTCTACTTGTTTCTAATCTAGATGTAAAATATTGCTGACAAAGCTTAACTTATTTAATTATAATGAAAGACTTTACGAGGACAATGCCACACTATAGTAGATTCACATCCACCGTCCATGGGATGTCCAGGCCCGTCCCTTACGAGGCTCTTGATTGGCTGTTGATAAGTCAATCAGCTTTGGAAACTCTCAGTCTCTCGAGAGAATTCACGTAGGCAGGATGTATATGTTCCACCTCTCCAGAGGGATACTTTTGAAAGACGTATTCCTCAGGAGGTGGAGCATACATCCTGCCTATGTGAACTCTCTCGAGAGACTGAAGCTTTTCAGCCCTGTGATTGGCTTATGAACAGCCAATCAGGAGCGTCGTAAAGGACTAGCCTAGACATCAGATGCACGGCTGATGTGAATCTATTATAGTTTGTCTATGACTTTCTGTTTTCTGAAAGTTACGGAAAGCAAAGAGAAATCAGCATTGTGTGTGTGTGTGAGTGTGTGTGTGTGTCTGTGTAACTCGATAAGCATGCTTCCTTAAAGTAGAATATCCATTCCAAGGGAATAAAAGGGAAACACCAACAAGAGGAAAGAAGATAGGAAGATAACAAACTGTTAAATAAGAGTCGGATAAGATTATAAGGTTGCGCTCCGAAGAATTCTTTAAAAAAAAAAAAAAAACTTCCCGTGACGATCTCTTCCACGGTTTTAAAACCTGTCAATCTTCGTCATTTCTACTGTTCGACTTCATTCCGAAAGGAAATGAGACAATTGCTTATAAGGCTTAAATTCTCGAGAAGTTTTCTCGTGACTCCCAGAGACGGGGAACAATATAGAATTTAGGCCAGAGGCCAGGCGCTGGGACCTTTTGGTTGAAGATTAAGCTGGCCTTATGCCAGCACGGGCTCTTGCTCATAGAGCAGCTCGTAGTTTGGGACCTATGAAGTCACTCAGCGGTGAAAGAGAAACTGACAGTAAAAAGGTTTGAAAGGCGTAACAGGAGGACAACCCCGCAGTTGCACTATGAAAAAGTTGTTAGAGGAGGTGGAAAGTCAGATGGAAGAATTAAACCTTCGAAAATTCAATGTGATTCATAGAGACGCACAAAAACTGTCTGCATCACCAGGAATCTCAAGGATACACGTAGCTGATTCTCATTCGGTCTGAAACATCCGACGCAAATTCACTCAACATTTTCGATTTCAATCACACTCTAGCGGTTCATATCTACTCACGCAACGGCCATGGAAAAAGAGAGAGAAATGCTGAACCCTAATGCAACGATGGATGCAGAAACTGGGCAATCTTATTTAGTCAAGAGAATATATCCCGACATTAATACGAAATCTTAATATCCTACACCAAATGAGATTCGAAGTCTCCTGACCTTATTATTCGTCCATAAAAACGTTCAACGTTTTTACCGACATTCACCCCCTGCCCTGCAGTCTTGACCGGGCGCAGTGGTCGTGATATTATTATTATCCTCTTCCTTACGCATGCCATACTTCTCTCATTATCGCCTTCCATTCTGCCGAGTCCAAACAAATGCCTTTCAGGGAGGCAATTCTGCGACAGAAATTCTAATTCTCCCTTTTGAGCTCTTCGGAGGAATTTAATTAATTATTCCAACGGCTCGTGAATAAGTGAGGTGCCGGTTTTTATTAATATTTATTCCCTCTTGCTTCACATGAAGCGTCATTATAATCTTGATGGGGGAAATCATGAACAGAAGTGGAACACAAAAATAGAACGAATGACAAATTACTATTCCGGGAAAATGACACAAACGGTTTGTATATGTCTTGTAGTTGATATCATTTTCACAACTGAATATCTACTCAGACATTAAGTTCACCGGCCATTATAACTGTTAACTGCATCCAGCTTGGAGCAATTGTAATTGTAATTTAATTGAAACGTAATTAATTACACATTTTTAAGATAACTGTAATTGTAATTCTTTATTTCGATTTAATTGCAATTGTAGTTGCAACAGAATTTTTCAAATAATAAATTAACTTTATTTTGAATTGTAATTGAGTTACGTTATCATGAATTGAATTATGATTACGTCATATAAATAGTGCTTTGACAGATACATATACTGAACACAGTGAGGAGGTATGGGAGGGGGGGGGGGGGGAGTGCTCTGAAGTAAATTGCATAAATTGATTTTACAAAGACACCAAATTCACGTATACTTTTTTTTTTCAACAACCTGCATTGTTTGTTTTTTCCTTGGTAATAGACGTTCGAAATATAATTGTGCATCAAGTACGTTTTGTGTGTTTGTAACTGTAATTTCATTTTTGAATGATTAAAAGAATAATTATACTAATCGCATTTGACATTTTTCCCATCCTTGTAATTGTAGTTATGACTGCATTGTGATAATAGCTGTATTTTTTGTAACTGTAATTAAATCTTTGAATGATTAAACGAGTAATTATAACTGCATTTGCCAATTTTTCCATCCTTGTAATAGGACAGGTAATGGTAATTGTAACAGACATAAAGCATATTTAGTAATTATTCCCTGACCCCTTTCCGGAGCTGGAAGGATAAGTCGTCTGTCTGTCTGTCTGTAACTGTATCTACACCGAGAACTCAAGAAAGAGAATAGAGGGAGTTGGTCTAATTGCCTCATGGAAGAAGAAATTAACACCTGAATTGTTAATGACCAATCAAGCAAGGCAGAGCCTTTGAATACGTTTTCGGCGATATATATAATTTCTATGACGTGCTCTGTACTGCCACAAGGTACGTAAGCCACTTGTGAAAGACCAAATAAATGTTAACATTATTATTATTATTATTATTATTATTATTATTATTATTATTATTATTATTATTATTCAGAAGATGACCCCTATTCATATAGAACAAGCCCCCGCAGGGGTGGGGTGGGGGGGGAACTGCTCCACAGCCCAACGGTGTGAGGAATAAAACGTTTTCTTTAGTTCATTTTTATGTCGTTATTGGCATGTCTCAAGAGGGAAAATAAGGTACCGTCTGCAGCTGAAGTTACTCGCTCACTGACGTAGCCGGAGCAGCGGCAAGAATATCTGAAACTTTAACACTTGACAGTCAAAGAAGCGAGTTTTTCTGGCCACCTCAGAAAATTAGTTCGGATATAACCCTGAACAGTCGACTGAACCTTGTATGTATGGTCTGTTAAGGATTTATTAATGTTGGCTTCGTATTACTGTAATAATTATTATTATCATTATTATTTTTCAGAAGATGAACCCTATTCATATGGAACAAGCCCACCAAAAGGGCCACTGACTTGAAATTCAAGCTTCCAAAGAATAATAATAATAATAATAATAATAATAATAATAATAATAATAATAATAATAATATTGAATCAACCATCTGATGTTCATGGACGACATCAAGCTGTATGGTGAGAGCATCAAGGAAATAGATAACCTAATCCAGACTGTAAGGATTATATCTGGGGACATCAGGATGGAGTTTGGAATAGAAAAATGCGCCTTAGTCAACATACAAAAAGGCAAAGTAACGAGAACTGAAGGGATAAAGCTACCAGATGGGAGCAACATCAAACACATAGATGAGACAGGATACAAATACCTGGGAATAATGGAAGGAGGGGATATAAAACACCAAGAGATGAAGGACACGATCAGGAAAGAATATATGCAGAGACTCAAGGCGATACTCAAGTCAAAACTCAACACCGGAAATATGATAAAAGCCATAAACACATGGGCAGTGCCAGTAATCAGATACAGCGCAGGAATAGTGGAATGGACGAAGGCAGAACTCCGCAGCATAGATCAGAAAACCAGGAAACATATGACAATACACAAAGCACTACACCCAAGAGCAAATACGGACAGAATATACATAACACGAAAGGAAGGAGGGAGAGGACTACTAAGTATAGAGGACTGCGTCAACATTGAGCACAGAGCACTGGGGCAATATCTGAAAACCAGTGAAGACGAGTGGCTAAAGAGTGCATGGGAAGAAGGACTAATAAAAGTAGACAAAGACCCAGAAATATACAGAGACAGGAAAATGACAGACAGAACAGAGGACTGGCACAACAAACCAATGCACGGACAATACATGAGACAGACTAAAGAACTAGCCAGCGATGACACATGGTAATGGCTACAGAGGGGAGAGTTAAAGAAGGAAACTGAAGGAATGATAACAGCGGCACAAGATCAGGCCCTAAGAACCAGATATGTTCAAAGAACGATAGACGGAAATAACATCTCTCCCATATGTAGGAAGTGCAATACGAAAAATGAAACCATAAACCACATAACAAGCGAATGTCCGGCACTTGCACAGAACCAGTACAAAAAGAGGCATGATTCAGTGGCAAAAGCCCTCCACTGGAGCCTGTGCAAGAAACATCAACTACCTTGCAGTAATAAGTGGTACGAGCACCAACCTGAGGGAGTGATAGAAAACGATCACGCAAAGATCCTCTGGGACTATAGTATCAGAACGGATAGGGTGATACGTGCAAACAGACCAGACGTGACGTTGATTGACAAAGTCAAGAAGAAAGTATCATTCATTGATGTCGCAATACCATGGGACACCAGAGTTGAAGAGAAAGAGAGGGAAAAAATGGATAAGTATCAAGATCTGAAAATAGAAATAAGAAGGATATGGGATATGCCAGTGGAAATTGTATCCATAATCATAGGAGCACTAGGCACGATCCCAAGATCCCTGTAAAGGAATCTGGAAAAACTAAAGGCTGAAGTAGCTCCAGGACTCATGCAGAGGAGTGTGATCCTAGAAACGGCGCACATAGTAAGAAAAGTGATGGACTCCTAAGGAGGCAGGATGCAACCCGGGACCCCACACCATAAATACCACCCAGTCGAATTGGAGGATTGTGATAGACAAAAATAATAATCTAATAATAATAATAATAATAAATAATAATAATAATAATAATAAAATAATAATAATAATAATAATACAATAATAATAATAATAATAATAAATAAATAATAATAATAAATAAATAATAAAAAATCAAAATAAATAAATAATAATAATAATAATAATAATAATAATAATAATAATAATAATAATAATAATAACAGCACTAGCAAAAGCAAGACTAGATTCCTGACCAGCAAGTCTGAAGTTCCATTGTCGTGCTCAGGCAGACTACCGTTCAGAAATCACGTATGACGTGATTTCTGTCTCTAGGCCTAGAGGGAAGGCTTAGCGAAAAGTTGCTTTACTTCGCTAGTGGTCTGATGAAAGAGGAATAGCAAATTACAAAAAGGGGGTCTTTCAATGTTGGGGGAAAAATCTCGGTAAAATCTATCAAGAAAATCAAATGAAAACCATTAGTCAGCACATGATTTGCCAACATATCATCACCTAAAAGCATGACGCTCTTTCTCGTTACAAGCTGAATGGGGGAAAATTCAAGGTAATTTTCCCAACTTCCAACAACCTTACCCTTCGGCTTAACACGACAACGTTCCGTTCATTATCCAGTGCGATTCAATAATGAGCTATAATGAACTTAGGACTAATGCGCCTTGCAAGAGGAATAAACACATTACTGAAATGGAATGTTTACACATTAGCCACGGACACGGTACGATACAACTCCTTAGAGCATTTGGCAAACATCTTTCATGCGGTATTTTCAAGCATCATGAGATGTATAGTTACTGACGAGAGAGAGAGAGAGAGAGAGAGAGAGAGAGAGAGAGAGAGAGATAGTTAACTTTTGCAACCTACTGAACTCTTAAAATGCGATAGTTAGTTATTTTATTGACAAAAAATGCGCAATTATTAATAAAAATTTGTCCACAAAGAGACATAATACAAAATAAACAAAGTATACAGAATCTCTTCTGTTCTTGCGAGTACATGCCCTAGAAAGAAAAATACAACACTAAGAAAAATACATCAAGCGCAAATAACATAGGTCTATATGACTAGAATTAACGAAAAAACAACCATTCAATGTGTAATATTTTTTATCGCAATCCAGACAAGGTATTTCATAAACACCAATTTCTTTGTTCAAGCCTTCACTAAAGCCAAAAGAATTTTCTACAAAAAAGTCAATATGAATACAAAAAAGAATAAAAAAAAAAGTATCTAACCTTACCATTTAATCCCAACTTACGAAATATTAGAAAAACAGTTAATGAAAAAGGTGAAGAAAAGGTCAACTTGGTCTCCAACTATAAGAATACACTAAAAGGCTGTCTCATGCAAAATAATAACTCCAACCAAAGCTTTAACAAAGAAATTGGTGTTTATGAAATACCTTGTCTGGATTGCGATAAGAAATATTACGGAGAAAGTGTGAGAGGAAACTACCAATCAGAATCAATGAACACAAAAGAGCTTATAATTTGCATGCTGAGAATAATGCACTAGTCTCACATAGTTTAAATGACGATCACCGCATAAATTGGAACAAGTCAAAAGTCATTTTCAACAGTAAGGATACAGGTATTAGAAGGTTGGTTGAAGGAACAATTATTAACA
>NC_061088.1:13206976-13221976 GCF_015104395.2 Macrobrachium nipponense | reverse complement strand
CTCGAAGGGCAGGTTACTCCTCAAAACCAACTCATAAGATGTTTTTTCTCTGAAGGGTTGCTCAATCGTCGGAATATCTCCCTTTCCGACTATGGACAACTTAACTTCTGTCTCTCTCTCTCTTACTGTGGACGACTTGACTCGAATCCGATCAAACTCTCATTCGCCTTCCTCTCTAATCCTTCGTCTATTCCTTCTTCTCTTGTCTCACTCTGATGATCTCTCACTGATGATCACTGCTCTCTCACTGGTGATCTCTGCTGATCTCTCTACTCCCTCAGGGCATATATTTAATTGGCGATCTGGGGCAGGGCTGAAGGGGGTGGAGCATGACAGCGAATGTCACAGACTCCCGACAGGAACTTTTTAGAAGGATCTCGACGAAATGTTGCATCATAAATCACTGCGTTCCTAACGACATGTCGGCGCCTGTTGAGTTCCATATCCCACCTGACGATTCTAGAACTATCATGAGAACAGGCACCTCCAACACATGTGCGAATGCTTCCTTGCTGCAGACCTACTTGAAGAAGATGCATTTTCCTTTTCTTTAGTAGATTTTACTTCGTTATAGAGCGATTACCATGACAGGTTCCCCCAAAAGCAAAAAAATGAAATCAACTGATTTTGTTTTTTTCTAAAGAGAAAAAAGAATCAAACAGCAAGGGAACAATTCTGCATAAAGCCTTAATCCAGTTAACACACACACTTCACTCACACACACCGACTTGTGCCAAAACAGAAAACTGTCATTAGGCTACTCGTTCTGAAAAATCTCTAGAGAGGCTATCAGCAACAACATTATCCTTTCCTCTTACTTTTTCCGTTTTCTGAACTCTGATTAAAACTTGGGAATACTAAAACACCTCTTGCATTTTCCTCAAATCTAATTTCTCTCTGTGACACCGTTACTATGGGAACGGGTGGTGGCCACGGCACCGGGCGTTCTTTATAATTCTTAATCAAGTTTACATGCATCCACTTTGCTCTACGCTTACCGATATCTATTAAATAATTTAGATTTCCCCTCTTCTCTAAAATAGAAAAAGGACCTTCGAACTTATAAGATAAAGAGGGCCCTTCTTTCTGGACTAGTACTAAAACTTTATTTCCTACACAGAAACTTGTTTCTTTTGCTCTAAGACCATGTTTCCGTTTAGTCTCCCCTTGGCTTCCACTCTCGTTCTCTTTCGCTAGTTGCCAAGTATCTCTTAAATTTTTTTATAGTACTCTAGATTAGTTATGTAGTCTTCACTTCCTTCTTTAAGCATTAAGTTACATTTTAGCATTTCCAAAGGACCTTTGGCGGTGGGACCGAAAACCAGCTCGAAAGGACTAAATCATGTAGTGTCGATCGGTGTCAACCTTAAAGCTAATAGAACAAAAGGTAACTTTTCTTCCCAGTCATATTCAAAATTACTACACAGTTTTCGTGAACAACTCTTTAACGTTTGATGAAACTGCTCCACAATGCCTTGTGATTCGGGATGATAAGGCGTGGAAGTTACGAGTTTAATGCCTAACCCTCTCATTCTATCCTTGAAATATTTGGATACAAAATTACTACCATTATCACTCTGCATAGTATGAGGCAGACCAAACTTAAAAAAAAAATCTAACAATCATTTAACCCTCTTACGCCGAAGCCCTAAAAATCAAAACCTCTCCTGTATGCCAGCGCCGGTTTGGAGTGAGCGCGGAACCGGAAAAAATAATTTTTTCAAAAAATCACAGCGCGCTTAGTTTTGAAGATTAAGAGTTCATTTTTGGCTCATTTTTTTTCATTGCCTGAAGTTTAGTATGCAATCATCATAAATGAAAAATAATATCATTATCATATGTAAATAATGCGATATATGGTAGCGAAAAAAAAAATTCATAGATAATTGTATTCAAATCACGCTGTGCAAAAAACGGTCAAAGCTAACGAGTTACTTTTTTTTTCGTTGTATTGTACACTAATTACAATCATTTTGATATATACATAGTAAAACAATAAAAGCAACACCGGAAAAATATTATCACAAAATGATGTACGAGCGGACGTAAAAAAATTTTATTTTCAAAAATTCACCGTAATTCTAAATAATGTTCTAGAGACTTCCAATTTGTTTCAAAATTAAGACAAATGATTGAATATTACGATACTGTAGAGTTTAGATTAGAATTGACAGATTTCGACCATTTCGGACGAGTTAAATTTGACCGAATGTCGAAATTTTAATATATATATTTTTTCATATGCATATTTCGAAGATGGAAAAAGCTACAACCTTCAATTATTTTTTATTGTATTCTTCATGAATTTGCGCACATTTTGATATATGAAACTCTATAAAAAGGCTAAATATTGAAAAGGAGCAAATATTAGGATAATGCCATGTACGTATTTCGGAGACTTGCGGCCGCGAATCGGCGCGCGGAGTGAAGGTAAATATATTTTTCAAAAATTCACCATAAATCACAATATTGTTTTAGAGACTTCAAATTTGTTTCAAAATGAAGAAAAATGACGGAATATTACTAGGCCGTAAGAGTTTTAGCTTACAATTGCGTTTTCAACTATTTCGGTAGAGTCAAATTTGACCGAACGTGGTTTTTTTCTATTTATCGTGATTTATATGCAAATATTTCGAAAAAAGAGAAAAAGCTACAACCTTCAATCATTTTTAGTTGTATTCTACATGAAATTGCGCACATTTTCATATATAAAACTTTATGTAACAGCTAATTTTAAATGGTGCAAACATTTCGACAATCGCACAAAAAAATTCTGATTTTTTCGGAAGAGTTACCGCGCGAACGTAATTTTTTTTTTTCATAAATTCACCATAAATCGAAATATTGTGCTAGAGACTTCCAAGTCGTTGCAAAATGAAGGTAAATGATTGAATATTACTAGAATATAAGAGTTTTAGCTTACAATTGCGTTTTTCGACCATTTTTTCGGTTGAGTCAAAGTTGACCGAAAGTTGAAATTTTTGCACTTAACGTTATTTATATGAAAATATTTCAAAACTGATAAAAGCTACAACCATGGGTTGTTTTTTGTTGTATTGTGCATGAAATTGCGCACTTTCCATATATAAAACTTTATGTAACGGCAAATTTAAAAGGTGTGCAAACATTAGGGACAATCGCACGAAAACATTTATCGGAAGAGTTATCGCACGAACGTAAGGAAAAGGTTTTTTCATAAATTCACCATAAATCGAAATATTGTGCTAGAGACGTCCAATTTGTTGCAAAATTAAGGCAAATGATTGAATTATTACTATAATATAAGAATTTTAGCTTACAATTGCGTTTTCTCGACCATTTCTGTAGAGTCAAGTTGACCGAAGGTTGAAATTTTTGCACTTATCGTTATTTATATGAAAATATTTCAAAATTGATAAAAGCTACAATCATGAGTATTTTTTAGTTGTATTGTGCATGAAATTGCGCACATTTTCATATATAATACTTCATGTAAAGGATAATTTAAAATGGTGCAATAATTATGTCAAAGTGACGAAATAATTTCCGAGATGTGTCACTGATACTTTTTAGTGCGATAAGAAAGAAATTCGCGCTTGCGCGCCTGCGTAGCGATTGTAAACAAAACAACGCCTTGATCCGTGAACTCCAGCATCCCCAAGGCGGGTGATACAAAAGTTTTGGCTGGTAGGCTATAAGTATTTTTCCGGAATTTTTAAAAAAACTTTTTTGAGCTGACGTATGATACGTCCAATCGGCATACGGGAGACATTTTGACTCGACATTTAATACGTCCAATCGGCGTAAGAGGGTTAACTACAGTCCTTGCGTTGCAGCTTCTTACAGGTATTGCCTCTGGATAGCGAGTTAGTCTATCAATGATTGCCAACAGATACACACTCCCTCCCTTACTTCTAGGCAACGGTCCGACCATATCGATAACTACATTCTCAAAAGGTTTGCCTACTGAAGGAATATTACACAACGGAGCTCTGGGAATTACTTGATTTGGTTCCCTGCAATTTGGCATTCATGACAGCTTAAAACATACCTTTTTACGTCACTCCTCATTTTAGGCCAAAAGTACGGCCTAGTAATACACCTGAAAGATTTATTTACTCCCAAATGTCCTTGCTCATCATGTGCCAACTTCAAAACTAGTTCATGAAGCTTCCTAGGAACTACTAATTGTTTTGTGATTTCCTCTTTACTACCTGACTTAGGCCAAACATAACGACACAAAGCTTCGTCTTTCAAACATAACGTTTCCTTACACACATTCTCGAGATCATCATCCAACTAACTTTCAAAAATTCGGGTTAGTGTCTCATCCTCTCTCTGAAACTTGACTATCTCATCCTTATTCAAAAGGCTAGTGCCTAATTCATCACCGTAACTATTACTTGATTCCACGACATCGACTACGTTATTCTCGACAGCTACACCTTCCCCTTGGCTATCACTGTCAACACCGATAGAGTCAGGTCTCTCAGCCACACTCATGCCAAGATCAACCTCACCACCTCTATCACACTTGTTCGAATCCAAGAACTCACTCTTGTTCGAATCCACGAACTCACACTCATTCGAATCCACGAACGAATTATGACTGTAGTCTATGTCTGTATCTAAACCTAACCTAGTTACTACCATTTCAGGCACTGGAATATCCCTCACAACAGGATTCACATTCTTGGATAAAGCTAAGTCATTACCGACAATAATGTCAACACCATCAACTGGCAAACTGTCAGCAACTGCTAGTTTCACTTCTCCTGACACTGTCTGACTTTCTAAATTCAACTTCAACAAAGGACAAAGAACACAAGTGTTAGGAAATCCACCTAACATGACTTTTTCTACCATATTGATTTCTGCCCTGTTTGGCACACTCTCTCTCCTAATTAGTGAGACAGCAGCTCCTGTGTCTCGAAGCAAGACTACTTCTCTCAAATCTACTCCTCCAAGAGAGGAAACTACATCTTCTGATAGAAATTCACCAAAAAAATTTCCTAGTTTCTCTCATCACATCATTCCTACTTGACGAAAGGTTAACTAGAGACACTGGTTTCTTACCGTCCTTCCTTCCCATCACATCAGAAACAAGTTAATTCTGAACCACTAAATGCCACTTTATTCTTACAAACCTTAGAAGTATGACCTGGTTTTCTGCATGCATAACAGTCACTTTAACTCGCATTGCTATTACTAGAACTGAAACCTTTACTGTTTTTTACTCTACGAGACGAAGCATCATTTCGCTTTTTACCGTCACTTAGATTATGAGTCAAACTATATTCGTCTGCTAACCTAGTTGCTCCTGCAAAAGATACTTCTCGCCTATCTTCTATGTAAAGTTTAATCTCAGGGGATACGTTTTCTTTGAAGTGTTCTAACAACACTAAGTTCTTCAAACTATCAAAATCCTCAACTTTAGCATAAGTTAACCAAACAAAAAACATCCTTTCTAACTTCTTACCGTATTCTACATATGTAATATTCTCGTCCTTTCTCAAACTTCTAAATTTCTTATGGTATGCCTCCGGTACTAGCCTATACGCTCTAAGAACAGTTTCTTACACGATATCATAATCATCACATTCCTCCTTGGTGGACATGGCAACCTATAACCCGTGGTAAGAGCCCTACCAACTCAAAAAACTGGACTGTAAATATAAAGTCCACATTTATTTAGAAGAACCTACTTATTCCATTAACTTCTCAAAACACATGAAATATTTCGTTACATCTTCCTCATCAAACTTTGGTACTAATTTCAACACTGCACTCATACCTAACATATCAGCCTCATTTTCATTCTCGCCTGTCTGACTGTTACGAGTACTTTACCTTAACCGAGCGATTTCCAACTCGTGCATACGTTCTTTCTCTCTTTCTTCCTGCTCATGCATATATTCTTTCTCTCTTTTTTCCTGCTGCATTACCAACATTTCTCTCTCCTTGCTTGGCATTTTTTTCATTGCCTCTCTCTCTGCTGCTCTTTCATCTCTCTCATACTTTTTCCCTTTTCTTTCCTTTTCAAAATACTCCATTTGGAGATCATCCCCCGCCTCTAGACCTAGGAAGCTTGACCAAAGACCTCAATAAAACCTCGTTTTCAACCAACTCACTCATTCTGGTTCTTTCTATATTCTCCCTGTTTCAAAATTACGGTGCCGAATATCCTGGCAAGGTCGCCAAATGTTACAGACCGCAAGATTCGATACAGGTTCGATATTATAATAAACAAAAAAGATTCAACACCTACAGTTGAAACTGGGGATACAAATATAGAAAGAAACACAAACAGAACAAAAGTTTATTTACAAGCTTACTAACAAAGATAAATGCATAATGGTTTCTCCTATTTACATAACAAAGGTAAAATCTTACAATGCGTGAACTGGGGAAACAGTGAGGTAATGAAAATACTTGGTGGCCAGTTTTGCGGCTGTCGAAATTCAATGCCCGAAGCAATGGCTTCACAAAGGAGAACTGTAAAACTCCAGACATCTTCCTGACTCTGTACTGCAGAAAACAATGTCTATTCTTGATACTCGAAGGGCAGGTTACTCCTCAAAACCAACTTAACTTCTGTCTCTCTCTCTCTCTCACTGTGGACGACTTGACTCGAATCTGATCAAACTCTCATTCGCCTTCCATTCTTATCCTTCGTCTGTTCCTTCTTCTCTTGTCTCTCTCTGATGATCTCTCACTGATGATCTCTGCTCTCTCACTGATGATCTCTGCTGATCTCTCTACTCCCTCAGGGCATATATATATCTGGCAATCTGGGGCAGGGCTGAAGGGGGCGGAGCATAACAGCGAATGTCACAGACTCCCGACAGGATCTTTTTAGAAGGATCTCGATGAAATGTTGCATCATAAATCCTGGCGTTCCTAACGACATGTATGTGCCTGTTGAGTTCCATATCCCACCTGACGATTCTAGAACAATCATGAGAATGCTTCCTTGCTGCAGACCTACTCGAACAAGATGCATTTTCCTCTCCTTTAGTATATTTTACTTTGCTATAGAGTGATTACCATGACAACCACATAGCTCAAGATCCCTCCCAGTATCTAAGCTAACAAGAGCTACGGCATTAGCAACGAAAATAGCAACAGGAGCAATCTGTACTGAGACACGTGTAACACTCACAAGAAGTCGTCATCTCCAATGGCATAGAGGAAGGACCCCTCTTTCTTGATGGATCAAATCAATGTGATATTCTTCATCAGACTCCCGGGGAAAAGGGACAAACTTAACCTTTTACAAGGACAAATTCTTCTGACATTAAGTCAGATTGAGTTAACTGATGCTAACATGTACATGTTAGCATCAGTTAACTCAATCTTTACATAAAGGTTGATTATTATTAAGTTGCCTTCCTGTTACTTGTTAATTTGTCTTTACTTTGAAAAAACTTGAAAACGAAATGTCTTCAAGACTTCAAGGAAGGGTTGCCATGCCCAAGGACCAGTTGAGTGGATTTTAGTAGTTCCTCGTTGAACGAGTGGGTTACATGCTCGTCTACCGATTCGGTAGTTGCGAGTTAGACTCCCCGCTCTGCCAACATGGTATCAGAGGAATTTATTTCTGGTGATTAGAAATTTATTTGTTGATATAATGTGGTTCGGATCTCACAGTAAGCTGTAGGTCCCGTTGCTAGGTAACCTTGGAGAGCTGTTAATCAGCTCAGTGGTCTGGTTAAACTAAGATATACTTAACTTTAACAGGTTTTTTGCAGATTCATGATAAGTCAACCAAAGGTTGAAATGATTCCACATGGTATGAATAGTAGGCGTTCTAAGTCTCAAAACGTGACATTAACCAGTTCTGTAAACTAAATGTTTGGTTCTTCCATTGATGGAATCCTGAAATATATCCATCTCTTGTAAGATCACTTGACACTTTCAGAAACGCCTTTTTATCCCACTGAATTGAACTGAATATAGAATGTAGCCAAAGGCCAATCACTGGGACATATGAGGTCATTAGGCGCTGAAATGGAAACTGATAGTAAAGGGTTTGAAAGGTGTAACAGGAGGAAAGCGCCAAAGCAGTTGCACTATGAAAGGAGGCACAGTATTGATGAGGAAATTTAGGTCTTAAGGACCAAGCCCCGAACCCATCAGTAGTATTCAGCGCCCAAAACGAATGGGGTTGCAGCTACGGGTCGAAGGCACGTTGCAAAGAACCTTTAAGTAATGCCTACAGAGCGCCGCATGAGGTGCGCTGACGGCACTAACCCCCCTACGGATTTCATTCCACTAAAGTAGAAGGAAAAACTGCTTTGCTTCATCAGAACACAATTAACTCTCACGAATTCACAGCATTCACACCATGGAAACTCATTTTCCACTGTGCAGAATCAATATCAGTGACGGATCTGATGGGTTATATCTCCAAGCGTGTCAGAACTGCCATCCAGTCTGTCACACATCCACTGCCAACTGGAAGGTTCTCCCAATGCGTCACTTCCAGAAAATGACCTTTTACAAGTCACAGGTTGTCGGCTCAATGTCAACTAAACAACTCTCAGAATGAAGTGAGGAACTTTCGACATCAAACACACCTCACTTCCTCTCGTCTCAATACTCGGTCCTAATTGCGAGGTAGACATTTTCCGTTACTGGTCGGTCTTCCTGCATTCAATGTTTCTTGCTCAAAGCTCACATTCAGTGAGGCTCTCACACTTAGATGAAGATGCCTCTCTCTCAATTCTCTTGCACGTAAATGAGTGTCACGATACTTTATCAATTACAGGGTTGTCATTTCCTCGCAAATGTCTCCCGGTCATTACTTGTATGGAAAATGATCGTTGCAAACTGACGGGGCAACCGGTTTCCTCGGTCACCTGTAAAAAGCAAGGCAGAAAATTACCTTGTCAATCAGACTGTGACGTTCTCGCGATTTTGCTGACACGACTGATCTCTTCGATCAAAACATGACTTGCAATGACTTTATCATATGACTTATCTTAATGGGACTTTCTTTGGACATTTTATTGTAATGAGGGTTTTAGTTATCTGTAAAAGAAAACTATTGAGGTGGCTCTGTCTGTCCGTCCAAATTTTTTTCCGGTCCGCCCCTCAGATCTCAAAAACTACTGAGGCTAAAGGGTTGCAAATTGGTATGTGAATAATCCACCACCAAATCATCAAACGTATCAATTTGCAGCTGTCAAACCTCATTAGTTTTTTTTATCTTATTTAAGGTTAAAGTTAGCCATGGTCGTGCGTCTGGCAACGCTATAGGTAGCCAACAACACAGGCCACTACCGGGCGGCAATTGAGAGTTTCATAAAACATTAAATGATGTACAGAAAACTCGACTCTGCCGAAGACACTTCGGCGCATTTTTTTACTTATATTAAAATATGGCCTCTATCACAAGGTGTCCTCTCTATCAAAACGTGATACTAGTAATAATTAGTAATTGCCCGTTTATTGCATGGGACCAAGACAAAATAACATTTTTCTCCGTACCTAATTTTCTTCTATAGACTCATCACCCTTCATCATTGTTCCTCTTCTCCTTTACTTTGTTCTCGAGTCGTCAGTTGTTTTAGATGTCAGCTTAAAAATGAACTAATCGAGTGGTTGTGTAATGATTTTGGCGTGTGTCTTCAAGGGTTTGCATGGAGGACGGAGGTTGCAGATGACACCAGAACACTGCAACGAAATGAAAATTGCACAGGCTATAATGATATATATATATATATATATATATATATATATATATATATATATATATATATATATGTGTGTGTGTGTGTGTGTGTGTGTGTGTGTGTGTGTGTGTGTGTGTAATGATAGCCCTAAGAAATAATAGTAGATAGAGTAGCGTAAAAACAGAGAAAGAGAGAGAATAATCAAAGTACAGTGAAAATAACGAGAAAGAGAAAGAGAGAGAGAGAGAGAATTGAGCTTTGGTGTGTGAGCCAGAACTTGATCAACAAAACCTTAGTCACAGGAAGTTGGACCATCGCAATTAAAATCTAAGACCGTCATAAAATCTTTAACCTATGACCTCGCACCAAACTTACTCAGCTTCTATCAAGAAAGCAGCTCCACCTCCAGGAGGAGGTATTAACATGTTAAATTATTGACTCCGCCTGGAAGAGGAGAAATTAACATGTTAACCCCACCTAAAAGGGAATGAGGAAAAGGGAAGGAAAGACCGCTCCACGAATCAAGAATCCAGTTGGGCGGAGAACCAGAACCTATACCGCCTAAGGAGGTGGTGCCGAATTCGAACCGAGGGTGGCTGAATTTCAGAACGACAGAAGAAGAAAGAGAGGACCGGCAGCCGTCGTTCAGTAAAGAAGTAGAAATATTGCCAAGGTCCAAAAATAGATTTATAAGCTTTGTAGTTGTAACTTGTCTTCTCCTGAGAGAATAAGACTATAATATTACTAATCCAGAACTAACATAAGGAAGAAGCATAAAGTCAAACATAGAACCAGACTGCAGAACTAATCAATAAGAAGAAAGAAAGCAGGTAAGAGAACATGCACTCGAACACTCTACTTTACAAAGGGCACAATGTGCTTTCTCAAATGGAAAGGTACCTAAACCAATTTCCTCCCAAAGAATTACTTTTTTTTTTTTTAAGTTTTCATCCCAGTTTCATGATATTGTTTCACAGGGAAAAAAACAATATATATATATATATATATATATAATATATATATATATATATATATATAATATATATATATATATATGATTGATGGGGCGCATATTGCACAGAATTGGGAGGGAGAGCTACAGGGAAAATGCAACTGAAAAGTATTTGCCCTGTTCGTAATTGGTTTTGTTTACGAAGTATTGGTGACCAGAGAAATGTTTTACATATACAGAAAAATGTCGAGGAAAGTGAAATACACTTTAGATTTGTTATTGTCCAGAATGTAATGCCGTCCTTTTAACGTCTCCCTGACATCTAGCACAAATACATTTTTTCTTCTTATTAATATATTTACATTCAAAGACAGTTTCTACATGTATAATAATGGCATATATAGGTGTC
The DNA here is from genome assembly GCF_015104395.2 of Macrobrachium nipponense. Lineage (NCBI taxonomy): Eukaryota > Metazoa > Arthropoda > Malacostraca > Decapoda > Palaemonidae > Macrobrachium > Macrobrachium nipponense. The sequence goes on along the minus strand of NC_061088.1, from coordinate 13,210,959 downwards.
TTCCATAGTTTTTTATTAGGATCAACTTCGTCTCTCAGTTATTTTTCTAACCACTGCTACAACCTGTTAATTTTCGAAAAGTGAATATAATAATAACTTACCTTTCATGATTTTTTTTAGCATTTCCTTCACACACACACACACACAAACACACACACACACACACACATGTATAATATATATATATATATATATATATATATATATAATATATATATATATATATATAGAGAGAGAGAGAGAGAGAGAGAGAGAGAGAGAGAGAGAGAGATACAACACGGATGCTTGAGCCTGATATAAAGAAGGTTTACCCGCAATACAATAAAACAGAAGAAGGGATAAAGCTGCTTTTCGTTCCGAAAAAAAAGATGGGAAAGAGTTTACGTAGCACGTCAGGATCCCGGGACGAGAAGAAAGGAACAAGGAGAAAGTAGAGAAGTTGCTATCACGGGAAGAGGCCCCTTGTCTGACACTTTATTGCAGGAGATATCCATGTTGCTCAGTCTGCAATGGCTCTTTACTCTGTAGTTTCGTTTGCTGTGTACGGAGAATAAAGACTCTCACAAAACCCTTGCAATGCTTATCGTACGACGTATTTGTCTCAATGGCCACTTGGAGTAGTTTGTAAAGAAGTGTAGGACAGAAAAACGAAGAGAAAAATTGAGCTGCTTTTGTGAAATGTTGCTGCGTTCTTCCCTGGAATATAATAATAATACTAATAATAATAATAATAATAACTATAGGAACACTAGGCACGATCCCAAGAACCCTAAAAAAGAACCTCGAAAAACTAGAGGCCGAAGTAACTCTAGGAATCATGCAGAAGAGTATACTTCTAGAAACAGAGGACATTGTAAGAAATGGGAGGACTGTGAAAGACCAGAAAATAATAATAATAATAATAATAATAATAATAATAATAATAATAATAATAATAATAATAATAATAATAATAATAATAATAATAATAATAATAATAATAATAATAAGAGTGTACTCCTAGAAACAGCACATATAGTGCGAAAAGTGATGGACTCCTAAGGAGCCAGGATGCAACCCGGAACCCCACACTATAAAAACCACACAGGACGACTGTGATAATTGAGTAAATATGAAATAAAGGAAAAAAAGTCCAAGAGAAGATAAGAAAAGTTGAGCAAAGATTAGCAGAAAATAACAAGGTAAAGACCATAAATAAACCACCACACGCAAAAACAAACATCCCATTTGATTGTCCCTCGATCACGAAAAAAAAAACACTCGTCATTAGGAGATCTAGTTAAGAGCAAACAAAGACTTAATTAAGTGATAGTTAATCTACCGTCCCCCAACATCAGGGAAGTTGCTAATCACGTGTAATTAATTCGCGTTTTAGGGGTCAAAGGGATTCATCGCTTTCATGATGCAATTACGAAGGGTCAGGATGGTAGTTTGGAAGTTTTATAAGAATTATTTTTTATATTCAATTTGTTTAAAGTTGTGCTCTAATCGATATAATTTAATTCTACTTCGTTAAATATTTCCACATCGGCTCTATTGATTATTCAAAACAGTTTTTTTTCGAACGGGAAGTCTCCATTAATTTTTTTTCAATTACAATCAAATCTATACTTTTCGATTTCATTTTCTGAAACTACCTTCCCGGCATTCCTATAATTGTTGCGAATATTATCCTGCTATTATCTAATGTTTCTACAATATGCTCCAAGTGTATGCACCTTTCCAACAACTGGATTTTTTTTAAGAAGTCTATTTACGAGTATTTACCTTATTGCCATATACAGTTTGGTATTATTTTTTTTTTCTTTTTTTTTTGTCTGAAATTTCCAAGTCTACTAATGCAAGAATTCATAGCAGTGATTCTTAAGCCTCCTTGTGAATTGTGATAACAAACCCGTTGCATTATTCAGAGGCTAAAGTGGTGGGCGCAGTTAACACTAACACCTATCAGAACACAAATAAAAGGTATAGATAAATTATTACTTACAAGCTGTAAAGAGCCTTAACAAGAAACACTGTCAGAAACACATGTCTTGTAAACATGAATTACCAAGGTTATACATTTTAGATTACTTTAAGTGCCAAATGCAGATTTCTTGTACTGAAGAAGAAATATTAGTGGTGATGAGGACGAATTAACTCTAGCAAGTTAGTTCAGATTGTGATGAAAGAACATTGTTCACATAAGAGAGAGAGAGAGAGAGAGAGAGAGAGAGAGAGAGAGTGGTTGGGGCCTCCTTTCTCAAACTGAATGGTTCAATCTTTGACCTGAGAACAGTATTCATTCAAACACGAGCACACTGTTATTTAGAGATCTGAGAAAGATAGACAGAAGATTTATAATATAAAAAAGCAAAATTACCTGGGAAAAAATAACTAAAGAGCTTAATGAAAGCTTGTTAAATGGCATTAAATTATGCCAAATCATCTGAAAAATGATTACAAGTAAAGTACGACGGGAGGTTCTTTCGAAAAGTTACCTTGCCACTTTAAAGTTTTGTGGTGAAATTTGTAACTTTATTCCATCCATAATATTGATACCAAACTCCCTACACAAGTAACTGTCCTCGTCCAACCAACTACGCAAACATTTCACGAATAAATCAACTTAAAAAACTGTTTACGAATTCTATACCAGATCTTACCGAAACTCAAATTTAAAGCATTTGTCTTTATCCTGTGTAAAGGAAAGTTTTACTTAAAATCTAGACTGAAATGATACGTAAAGGGAACTTAATTAAACACTTCGGATCCTCTGGACCCAGACAACTTCACAAGCGGCTGGAATGGTCCGATCCAGTTTCAACCCAAGAGGACTGGAAATTTGTGGAATTCGAATCATGGTCAGACGGGAATGATGTCTGCTCCCTGAGCGCTGGAGCGACATTATATATTCATTTATGTAAATTTTGATACACGAGAGAGAGAGAGAGAGAGAGAGAGAGAGAGAGAGAGAGAGAGAGAGAGAGAGAGAGAGAGAGAGAGAGAGATTTTTTGCTGCAAACGATCATGGCAGTAATTAAGCCACTCGTCAATATCACGACTTTTCGACAATGTCGAAAAATATTCGACGATTTTACAAGAAAAATTTTTTTTATTCATGAAGAGACAGAAAGAGAGGGAAAAAAGGAATCTTTTGCTCCAAAGGTTTTGCGTTCGTCAATATCTCGGCTTTTCGACAATGTTGAAAAAATATTCGATGATTTACTTCAAGAACAAATTTTCCAGAGAGAGAGAGAGAGAGAGAGAGAGAGAGAGAGAGAGAGAGAGAGAGAGAGAGAGAGAGAGAGAGAGAGTGGAAAGTAAACTTTTTCTGTGCGTATACACTGAGCAATAGCAGATATAAATCAAACTCCGCATACATGTTTTCTTAGATTCGGTAAGTAAATGAAATAAACAAAAGTATACTTGCCTCCTCGCGATCAGTACACAGTCGCACACGACCGCAGAGGTAGGAAAACAATTTCAAATAGAAAATCTAAAGTCCACAAATACTACCATGTTTCAGTCGATAATTTCCCAAGCAAATTTTTTCAAGGAAATCCTAGCAGAGGTTTATAAATAGACCACAAAGTATGAAGGTGTCCTCCGCAAGTTTAAATTACTAATCATTAAGGATTAGAGTTACCTTAGCCGGATTCTGTGTACATGAATATGAAGAGGCAAAGTTACCTGTGTGTAATATTTGCCTCTAGTACGACTTTATATATATATAATATATATATATATATATATATAAATAATATAGTATATAATATAGAAATATATGATCTTGCTAGAAGGAGGACACCCGATTCTATCACGAGGATTAAGTCGAGGAGTTCGAATTCATTTTTCTAGTCACACCAAGGCACCGAAATGGATCCCCGAGGGGCACTTTGTACCGAGAGAGGTCAAGTAATCAGTTACACCTGTCAGAAGACTTCTTCACTTAAGTGCAATCCCAACGGAGCGAAGCGGAACAGAGATAGTACGTGATCCAT
>NC_061088.1:13194476-13204476 GCF_015104395.2 Macrobrachium nipponense | reverse complement strand
CCAAATCCATAGTATCCTCAATAATGAAGGCCAACATCGACGGTTGGATTGATCAAGTGTCTTTCCGTAATGAACAGTTCGAAGTTCAAATGCCACTTGCTTCAGTTCGAGAGATACACTCGACTTCCCTCTTTTGTGTGGCAAGAAAATGTGAAGAATGGCTCTTGGCCCATTCTAGGAAACGGGAAGAGATTAGAGAGAGACAGACAGACAGTCAGAGAGAGAGAGAGAGAGAGAGAGAGAGAGAAGAGAGAGAGAGAGAGAGAGAAAAATTGTGATAAATTTGTCAACGGTGTTCAGATTCTAGAAATTAGATTATTTTCCTTTCTCTCTCCTCTCTCTCTCTCTCTCTCTCTCTCCTCTCTCTCTACCATCCTCAAGGTGTCCAGAATTTGTAAATTATATTATTCCTTCCCGCCCCCGCCTCTCTCTCTCTCAACCCAACACCATCATCCTCAGGAAATGATACGCCGTCTCTTGAATCAATTGTGTTTTAAATATTAGTTCCCCTCTGCATGCGTAAAATTGGTACAAAAATATGCATTCATAGTAAAGAATTCAATTTAAAACTCTGAAAGGCCAAGACGCAAAAAAAAAAAAAAAAGTTTGAGAGCATTGGATCTTTTGGTCACTAACGTTGGGTAATGAACATATATAGTATATATATATATATATATACTATATTAATATATATATACCTAGCTACGATTAACAGGGCCGCAGATAGCCCTACCAGACAATATGCAATTGATGGATGGAACGCTATCGGAAATAACAGCAAATGACCATTTTCATTGTGAGTAGTCATATCTCATTTCCCTGTGGAAGGCTGAACAGCAAGCATATCAATACCCTTTTTCCACTTTAATTAAAATGATACCAATAATAATAATAATAATAATATCTCCATTCGATACGGTAATCGTATCTGAATTATACTCCATCCAGATATGGTCATGATACCTCACTTGTGAAATACTATTATCTGAACAAGGGCTATCGTTCAATATAATGAGCCACTTTACCGTATAATTGCATAAATAAATATCATAACCGAAAAACAAGCGAGGTTCCCCAATGGACACAGAATCATTTACCTATTATAAACTAATAAACTACATGGACGAGATGAATCATTGGAGATCATCAATTATACATTACAGATACGAAAACACGTACTTACACCTGCTGTATACAATGCACAGGACAGGACAGCAGTCAAATATACCATGATTTTTTTATATACGAATACAGACATAAAATTTCAGGTATGAAAAGCATTCACAGTTCCATTACAGACAGGAAGACAGAAAAACAACAGACAGATTATTGCCGGTCAAATACTTCTATGACTGGTGATCTACTTTTGTACTGAGTCTGACTGAAATACCATCAACAGTTAAAGAAAAGTTGCAATGACAAGTTAAGCAAGCCCTAAGTGCTGATAACCTGCGTGTCCGTCCTTACGGAACGCCCAATTCATTAATGTCCGTGTACGAGGATCAGTGATCCTTCGGACCAATCAGGGAACGCCTCCCGAAGTGCCGCAATACAGCACTACTAGTGCTGTCCAAAAAGAAACGCCTCCTGAAGTGCCATCGCACCTGTACAGACGTAAGGTAGCCCTATACCTGCGTGTTCGTCCTACGGGAACGACCCATTCATTAGAGTATCCACCATTTTGATCACTGAACCAAGGAACGCCTCCTCATAAGTGCCGTGCACCTGTATTGGACCTACAGGTAGCCCATTCCAACGTCTCTCAAGTTGGGAACGCCCGTAAGTGTGACGTACGCCGCACACTTCCTTCCGATTTTTTCACCTCATCAGAAGGTGCCATTCACAAAGTGCCACGAGCACCCAGTCTTTTCCGATTTTCTTTTCATACCACGTCGCAGAACACATTCCAAGTGAGTGCCACTTTACCCAGTAGGCACTCCCAGTCCATTCAGTACCCTTCCTGGCCATTATTTTCATTTTCATCAGAAACCTCTACTGCAGTCTGAGGGAAATGTCTTCCCCTACTTCCCGCGATTCTTTGCCAGAGCGCTAGAGAAGCTCGGGAGCCCCATCTAACTCTGGGCAAGGAGGCTGGTTACACTGGACCAGCACTGACCAGTGGATAAAGGCGCAGCAGGCTGCTGCGCGCCTGCAAGAAAAGGAAGAAAGAGAAGCAGAGGGGAAAGCCAGAGAAGCAGAGAGAAAGGAAAGAGAAGAAAGAGACGAAAGCATGAGCTAGCTCTCATAGATGAAGCAATCTCTCTGCTAGTTTCTAAGCCTCAGACCATGAAGCTGGACTCGGCCGTAAGAGGTGGTTGCAGAGGTTCTGCACCAATTGTTGTGCGTGGGCAGCTGTGGATTCCAACCAGTGCCAAGTCGGTCTCTACCTTGGGAGGAGAGCTTCCAGGGTGAACTTCTCAAGGCTACCATGTAGCCCTGCCTGATGAACAGTCTCCTACGGCCTAATCAGTGGGTACAAGTCATGGCCGAAAACCGAACCGAACCCAGGTCTCCCTATTTCCAGAAGGCATTGCCTAGGGGTGCCAAAATCCAGACGAACGAAGAAATTCAGTTTGAATGGATTGACGGTAACCTCTATTCTGTTCCTTCGGTCTTCTGAATGTAAAAATGCCCTTTCTGGACCAGGTGACCAAGGACCACCATTGTGCCTCCTGGGCGTAGTTGACCAATTTCATGATGTTTATCAGGTGATATTGGCCGAGATTTACTTAGGCCGTATCTCCCAGTGGACGCAGCTCCCACTACCAGATGCACCGGATCCCTGCAGCATGCCTCATAATCAATCATCAGTTTTAGATTCAGGAGGCTAGTGCCCCTCCGATGTCCCAGACATCCCTTTTATTTGTGAACCTGGCCCTGACCCAGGTGTCAGAGCCCGAAGTTTCTTCCGCATCATCTCAGCCTCTTACCATCTTACCGCCTACCTCCTCCACTTTGGAAGAGGTAAGCCCACCAGTTAACCCGGACTTGTTTCCGAGGTGATTCAACGGAGGATTCCTTAACCTCCCTACCTCAAATCACTGCCAGAGAGGGACTTTTTGTTTCACCTGTGCCAGAGCACACTGCCAGCCTTGGTGACTCCACAGATTCGCAACCTGTGGGGCCATCTCGGCCTTACCGTCCAGTGCCACGGAAGAGGTTCTGGAACACGTTCTGCCGAGACTGTCCGGCCGCAATGGGCGTCACATGTCTGCCAACTACGGAGGGTGGGCGAACCCACAATATTCCTGCCATCGCAATGGCAGTTACTAATCCTTCTTCAATTAGGACCCCCAGCTAAGGGCCCTATAACCGTCGCACCCTCCACAGCCATTATCAGCCAAGCCACGTCAGAGCCTACGACGACTCTGGCGCTCAAATCTCCCTGATACGGGAAGAATCGAATCCCCCGAGGGGCAAACGTCGATAGATGTCACTTGAATAATCATTGAAGGTATCAACCATCTAAGCTGATCCTTCGACCGTCCAATTGAGGGTCACCAGACCATCACTTCTCCAGAGTTTGTACCCCTGCAGTTGCAAGCTACATTCCAGGAGGTTACGACCTCCTCCTAGGGCAAGACATGAAGTCTCCCTCGCATTTCAAAAAGCACTAGGGGTTCCTAACCCCACGACCAATCACTCCAAAGCAAGGAGTCATCGAAATTCTACTTCCTCCAGGAAGTACGTCCACCAACAGTCTCCCCCGTTACCAAGGAGGGAGATTGACCATTCACAGTTCCGTTGCAAAACCTGCAACGTAATAGGGCACTCTACTAATTGGCCTAGTGTCCTAGCCGACTACCAGCAGCGGACACTGTCCATTTTCCACAAGGCTTAGCCTTCAACAAGAGACAGGAGCCTCTGTCTCCCATTTCCAAGGGCACGCTGAGAGGTATTGCACCTCCGGTACCCGCCACAGATCCAGTCGACCTCAACTCTCTGCCAGTGCCACTTGGCAGCACTGAGCAGTGCCAAGCTCCGTCCAGCATGGACATAGAGCCACCACAGAACTTGACTTCTGCGCCTGGCCCCGAGCTAGTTGCCGGCGCCTAACCTAAACCAAGGATCCTCCTACAGGAGATCCCTCCACCAGGCATGGGACTAACCGCAAGCCCATGGCCAATCCAAAGTCCCATGATTCTTCTTCACCCTCACCACTGTCGCCCGAGGATGAACCTCCGGCAGACCTAAAAACCTTCATACCTCTATGGAAAACCAGGAACTGCCTGACCAGGAGTTAGCCTGGAGTTTTCCCCTTACGACGGTTGTCGCAGCAGCCGAAAGTGAGGGCCTCCCCTGCAGTAGGTTTCCAACTCTACGACGGTTGCTGCAGATACGAAGTAGGGTGTTCTCCTGAAATCCCACTCAGGCTCCCACTGCCTCGCTCCTGCTGGCGTTTCTGGCCTTTCCCCAGATCGGTGCCTTCGTCTACTCCTAGGACTGGTATAGCCAGGTCCCTGGAGGAATAAGAAGAAGAAGAAGAAGGGACATCATTAACACACTAACCAAAGAGCCACATGCTCTCCCTGACACCTGTGCCCGAGGTACAGTGTCGCATTCAATTGCAGAGTGATCATGGCACCTACCCAGAGAAGGTAGCCAGCCTGATCTCTGCCGGTAGAACTAAACCCTGTAACCCCTAGAAAATTGTGATACTAACCCCTCATGTAAAATGTCATAATTACCTCATTACATTTCCATCCTGATAATGCACTAACCATCATCATCCTCACGCATCATTACCTCACCTCATGTATGTAACAATTCCGTCGCTGAACTACTGCTGTGCGTACCACACTCTGGAATGATTTGCGTCTTCAGTAACTATAATGAGTAGGTTAGGCTAATGATTTAGTACCAGGGCATTAGGTTAGTAGCAAGTAGAATTTTCAAGTAACCTTATCTAGGGGTAGAGTAGGACTGTCGTCACAGACAACCCGTAGTTATTACTTAGGCTAGATTACATCACTACATTAAGTTAGTGCACGCACTTAGCATCTTTGCCTATAAGTTAGGTAGGCCATTGCAGTCAGCCGTATCGCTGCTCTAAAAACTTCAAGTTAGAGTAGGAGAACTGGGGTAGTCGAGACGATCAATTTATTTAAGCCAAGACTTCGCGCCCCCGAAAGGGAGTGAATGCCTTCTTAACAGGGGGAGCTAAAGCTGTGACGTTTATAGATTGTTCGTCTACCCAGATATCAATTAATTAATTTGATTTGGAAAACGGCAGCCATTTCTTTAGAAATATCAGCTGATTTTTAGTAAACACGGGAACCAAAACCCGCCAGCTAGAGATAGGGAGTCCCCACAGTTGGGGGAATATAGTCTTTGTCAGCTTTAGGGACGTATCTCAAAAGGGAAGAATGTAGGCAGATTGGTAATTCTTAGACCATATCTTAAGCTCTCTTTCCTGTGACCCCTCTCCTGGCTGTATGTCTTGTTTCCAGGATTTCCCTTGCTCGTGGGAGGTTAAGCTGACTTCCAACACCCAAGCAAACAGCCTGGACTCTTCCTCAGTCGGCTGCAAGACGTGACTTCGGACGGATGTCCGACTACCTGCCTTTTCCATTTAGGCCTTATCCACGGCGTACTGGGCTGGCGCGACCGACCCCCAGACCTGAACAAAGGCGGGCGCCACATTTTCTACAAAGGTCCACACTGAACATTGCATCCAGGTACGTCTTGTGGAACAGCATATTGCCAGTCTCCCTTATCACCTATTTATCAATTTTGATCCTCATTCTCCCAGTTCATTTCCAGCCCCAAAAGGAATTCATTCCTTTTGTTCCCTCTCATGGCCGCATGCTTCCCCTTGTGTGATCGTCCAGACCAATGAAGTCATTGCATACCTCAGTGAAATATTAAAGGTTTCTTTTCCCCAGTGTTAGGAGGAATGAATTAATCAAAACAAGAAATCCTTTTTCTTTTATCTCGTCTAATCTGGGATTCTTTTCCAGATTCATGAGCCACGTGTCATGTCTCTGCCTGCAAGGTGTTGCATTACCCAAGTTTATGAAACCAGCTTGAATTAATCACACTTTAGCCAGCTAGCCATCTCCGAGAGAGAGATTATAAGTTCCAACGTGGGGGCCAATAGCATTCACTTTTCTCCAGGCCAGCAAGGGCCTCTTTTGTAAATAATAGCTGTAAAGAAGTAACGAGCTGAGTTTTCTGGCGACCTTTTCCTCTAAAGAAAATCATTAATAATCAGTTTTATGGTAAGTTCAATTAATTTCAACTTGTCTTCTCAATTATTTCCGTTTACCTATATAGCCTCTCCAAGGCCGCTAAATACGTAAAAATATATATATATATATATATATATATATATATATATATATATATATATATATATAGATAGTATATATATATGATATATATCATATATAAAACAATAAATTAACTATTGAAAATAGTTACTTATTGCTTTATAAACAATAATTATATGTATGTAAGTTATGTATAAAACAATAAATAAATTATCGAAAATAAATTTATTATTCTATAAAACAATTCTTATATAATATAATTATATAATAAAACAATAGATTACTATATTCCGATATACCATTATAGACTATATCCGTTTTCATAAGAACAGCGATGAAAGTATATAAAATAGGAATATTTTATTTTTCTAAATATATATAAGACGACGCATTAATGGAGATACTTAATACCATCTGACATTACCTACCAGAGCTCAATCCAGGTAAAAAAAAAACCTATTCCTCTTTTCCATGTGAAACGCTCTCAAGTAAGTACGGAAGTAATGCTAGAATATAAGATATTAATAAAAATGCTGTCGTACTCCAGACTAATAATAAATTCTATACTTTTCGAGCGATCTGCGCCTTAAGAGACTAACATAATTGTTTGTATGTCTGCATGTATGCATGTATGTATGTATATATACATATATATATATATATATATATATATATATATATATATATATATATATATATATATATAAATATAAAGGTTTTTTGCCACGAAGGAAAAAATGAAAAAGCGAAAGTACTTGGTTATCTCGCTTTTTCATTTTTTCCTTCGTGGCAAAAAAACCTTTATTCATACATAGCATCACGTTTTATATACTTCGTGATCAAGTTAGTATCATATATATATATAATTATATATAATATATATATATATATAATATACACATATACATATACATATATATATATATATATATACTATATATATATATATTGTGTGTGTGTATGTATGTATGTATATGTATATACATACATACATACATTTGATAACTGGAGCGGAAGTTATTTGTATTTATGACAAAGATGAAAGCAGTTACGCAACAAGGAGAAAATGTCCTGTGAATTCTCAATGTAATGAAAAATTATGCACCAGGGATAAAAAAAAAAAATCTACTAACTGATCATTAGGAAAGTAATTACTTTTATGAATACAAGTACGCTTCCGTATCCGTCAAAAAAGTATTGCTGACGCTAATATAAGAAATGAACCCCCCACCAAAAAAAAAAAAAAAAAAACAAAAAAAAAAAAAAAAAAAAAAAACTTACTCAGTCAAACAGAAATTTTAGTATCTCTTCACGACAAAAGTAGCTCTCTATAAATAAATCGTCATGATAAATAGAGAAAAGAAACATTTTATTTTGATAGAGATAAGATCAGTATTAAGTCAGAGAAAAATTCAGTTCTACATTATGACAAATATGGAAGCAATTTTAATTGAGAATACTTATAGACAAGTAAAAAATAAAAATAATACCCATAAACAAAGTAAAAACTTCGTTCGAAGCCAAAGCGCATAATCAAGGCCACCGAAAAACAGATCTACCTTTCGGTTGTATCAGCCAACGCCATGAAACTTAGCCAAAGGCACGAATGAGCCTAACTTTACATAGATAAAAATGAAAACTACTGCGGCTAGAGGCTGCAAATTTTGTGTGCTTGATTATTAGAGGGCAGACCATCAACATGCCAATTTGCAGCCTCTAGCCTCGGTAGTTTTCAAGATCTGAGGCGGGACATAAAAAAGTGCGGACGGACAGACGTAGCATCAACAATCGTTTTTTTTCTTTCAGAAAACTAAACCAAGAGAATAATATGTATTTTAATACAGATAAATCTCATTGAAGAATTCTCACAGATAATCCTGTCTGAGAGGGAAGGGAAATTCATTAGACTCAGGTAACTATCTTAGCGTTTCATCCTAGATAATTGAGCAAATGGGCATTAGGGAAGAAGTGGTTTTTTAATCCTCTTAATTATTATCATCATATAAAATAAAATGCAACATAAAAGGACCCCTCTCTCTCTCTCTCTACATAGCATCACCATACCTTCTCCAATGTCGTGCAATATAAAAGGTCCCTTATTAAATTCAGCACTCGTGTCTTTCCATGAAATATGTGTATATACATATATATATATATATATATATATATAACAATATATATATATATATATATATATACTATATATATTAAGGCGTCAATTGGCAAACTCTCTTTGGAGCAAACCCCTCTCAGAAAAAGGCTTTTAGTGAGGTTCAATCATTCATATATATATATATAGTATATATATATATATATATATATGATATATATAGATATATATATAGATATATATAGATATAGATATAGATATATATCTATATATCATATATATATATATATATATTATATATATATATATCCTATATATATAGCTATATAGATCAATATAGATATATATATATATATATATATAGATATATCTATCCATATCTATATATATATATATATAAATACATATATCTATATTATATTCATATATATATCTATCTATCTGATCTATCTATATTATATATATATATATATATATATATATATATATACTATATATATATATATAGATATATATATATATATATAATAGATATTATATATATATATATATATATATATATATATATATATATATGTATCTATATATATATATATCTATATATATATATATATATATATATATATATATATATATATATGATATATATATATATATATATATTATATTATATATATAGATATCATATATCTATAGATATATATATATATATATAATATATATTAATATATATCCCTATGTGTGTGTGTGTGTGTGTGTGTACTGTGTAGCTTGAAGCACCTTCTACATCATCCATTTCTTGCCAAACATTTCCTTTCTTTAACAACAACATTTCCGAAGCAAACAATCTCTCCACGAAACGGCATCGTCGAAACCGTCAGGATTACCGGAGAGACGAACGAAACGAAACGGCGCCTCAGAACGGCTGTAAATGAAAAAAAAAAATAGAACGAGAGGAAAAAAATAAAAAAAAATAAAAAAAGAAATTCAAAAGTCGGAAAACGAAACGACGCTCAAAGGACCAGAAAAAAGAAAAAACGGTTCTGATTGCTAACTCGATTTCTAGCGAAGAAGCTCCAAATTGAAAAACCAAAATCGAGGGAAATTACAGACATCGAGTTAATAATCCAACTGAATCTCAGAAAATCAATTCGAATAGAAATGAAGCCGTAATTCGAATTGCATTTTTTGGCTTGGTAAAGGAGATTTTGCGTCGCGGAATTCGCTTAACCAGGACAATCCAGAATATTATGCATCTTGGAAAATTCGTGATAAAAGGAATATAAAAGGAATATAAAATTTAGGCCAGTTGGCCAAGCGCTGGGACATTCGAGGTCATTCAGTGCTGAAGGGAAGTTGAGAGTAGAAAGGTTTGAAAGGCGTGACAGGTAGAAAGCCTCAAAGCAGTTGCATTGTGAAACAATAGTTAGGAGAGGGTGGAAAGTATGGACGGACGGACAAATAACCATCTCAATAGTTTTTCTTTACACAAAACTAAAAAAGGAAAAGGAAAGCAAAATCAGTCAGCAAGAATGTGTTCTTGGGGTTATGCTTCAAAAAAGTTCTGTATCTTTGTTTGGTGTTTTTACGCTGCAAGTGGAACCAGTTGTTATTCAGC
>NC_061088.1:13176415-13193976 GCF_015104395.2 Macrobrachium nipponense | reverse complement strand
GGCTCTGTTGTGACGTGCATGTGTACAGTATGTTCCTGGAAGTCATGTTCTTAACCTGCTTTACTTTATGATTCTTTGCATCTGTGTTTTGTAATTTCTGTCATGGACTTAATGATGCAGATGAATTAATCTTTTTTTTGGACGCAGAAGTCTCCCAGATCAATTAATAATTAGGAAATTTCAAAATTTTTTCTCCATTTCGGTAAAGACTGGGTGAATACCAAGTCTTAGGCAGAAATTTCTTCTACTGCCTGGTGTTATTCCCCTTAAGTGATGAGAGAGAAGACAATACGCTTTTGGATATCGTTCTAAGCCTCTTGGTTCGCTTTTTCATTTTTTCTTCTACTGTAGAAACACCATAAACTTATATTATGTATTCTTTATACCTTTACATGAAATAGGGTCTAGATTTCGTCTGGCCAGTTTTAAACTACATTGGATGGCAAACATTTAATTTATAGGGATTTTCATTACGATTTAATAAGTGTAAGGATTGCTTGTGCACATAGTTGTTTGAGTATGTAAACAGGTGCATATAACCCTATGGATTTTCCCAAAATTTAGTTTAGTATTTTCCTTGAAGAATTATGGAGATACCAAAGTATTTTTTGTTAGGATTGAGGATTAATTCGTTGTTTTATCTAATGGTTGGTTTAAACAACACTAGAAAAGTTTAAGTCAACTAATCATCAGATCAAAGACAAGTTAATGTTAATATGAAAAAAGACGGATTATTTTTGTCATTCTCTTAACTGAAAATAATGATTTCTAATGATGGTCAGGGATTCCTTTGACTTTGACACATGTTAGTAATTATATATAATCAGCAAACTTTTTAAAAACATATCATTTTGACACAACCCAGAAACCTTTACCTGTAAAGGAATCAAGTGGCTTGGTGTAAGCTGAGCCGAGATATTTGTTCTTGTCCAGCTTGAATAGTGATAGTTTTTATGTTGTAAACCCCATTCTGCCTAATTGTGACTTACTATAAATTCCCCAATAATTGGCTTCTTGGATATTGCCCCCGACCAAACGGTATATACATCTTCCATGGTTTAATGAAATAAGTTCCGTTTTATTTCTATTAGACTTTCAACAAGATCAGAGATTCGCTAGTAATTGCAAAATTAACTGCCATTGGAGGGCGGCTTATAGTAGATTTATCAAGCTTTTTAAACAAGTCACATTAAATACAAGGATTACCAGCTGCGTTCATAAAACAGTCTTTTTTTTCACAGATACTGAAGCCATCCACAATATCTGGAGTTTCACGAGTGTAAAGGAAAGTCATCTCTTCCCAAAATTCATCCGATGGATAAATTTCCCATCACTGAGAATATTCGTGACTATCCGGTAAGTAATAGGTTGAAGATTTAGAGTACTGTACATGTAAAATTATGCAAGTGTCTTCCAAAAGCTCCGTAGTCCTCTAGATTGTAAGAAAGAAGGAACATCATTATTATGACTGCTATAGTATATATCTAAATTACTAGGTATCTTAAGAACAGCCAAAGCATATGAGAATTGATTGAATTTTGTCTTGGCCCCTGGCAAGTACATTCTTTTGTATAACTAAAAGTACCTTTCCATTCCACAGAATGTGATAGGAGACAGTGGAGTAATCCGGTTGAAACACCATTGAGCACTCATTCTACATTACTTTATTCGATTCTCTCTCTCTCTCTCTCTCTCTCTCGACTTCTCCTCTTCTCTCTCGTCTCTCTCTCTCGTCCTCTCTCTCTCTCTTAAAATCACTAGAAACGTTATTTTTTTTAATCTATTGCAATTCTGGGGCATATACTCCTCGCCCCCCACCCTCTCTCTCATTTGAATTCCTAGACAGTATTGCGCTAGTTATTAATATGGATCAGGTAGCTGCAAGTTTCAGAACTTATATTAAGCAAATTTACATGATCTCATATTTATGAAAGCCTTTCTAGGCTATAATCGTTTGCTTTAGTGTTTTTGTCTTATTAATATTGTTGATGTAAAATCAGTATTAACTCAATACTTTTTCAAGGTTAACTCGGGAAAATTTAGTTATTTTACCCTTTCAGCAGAGATTAGACACGAGCATTTGGATATTAATTTTGTTTCGCACGAGGAATAAGTAACAACAACCCGTTAGGCCTTATTCCGCTAAAGTCTAAACCTTCTCACGTTTCACGAGTGCTTTGTGATGGTTTTACTAAAGGATTAATGCCACGGTCAATGGCACTGAATAAGCAGCTTTGGTGGAGGTCTGGGTAGTGCCACATCGAACAAGACAAGAAGGATTCAGTGTCGTCAGTGGTTGAAGACGCAGTTCCTGGGTTGGCTTTTGTGCATCTTCTTTAGGGATTGGTCGACTGATTCATTGCTCAGTTGCTTTGCCGCCCAAGTGAGGTAGGAGGTATTATTGCTTTTACTGTCATCGTCATGTTTTGTAACTCTTCATCTGTAATGATTTTAGGGTATTCAAGTTTTCTGCCATGAAATAGTATAGTGTAAAAGACTATTATAACCCCCCCACCCCCAACACCCACACACACACACACACACACACACACACACACACACATATATATATATATATATATATATATATATATATATATATATTAAATATATATAATGTATATATAATATATATATATATATATATATATATATATATATATATATATATATATATATATACATACACATAAAATTAGATTAAGCATGGCTATCTTAATATTTAAGCAGATATTAAGCATATAGACAAGCTAGTTTTCCAGTTACCAATGAAAACTATCAAAAATTTATCCAGATCATAGGAGGATTAAAGGTGTTCAGCCAAGCACTCTGCATTTGTTTTAGCAGCATCATATCAACAAAGTTTTCTTCTAAATAACTGCAGAACAACCAGAGAGACCCCGGGTCACCAAGTAACCTGGTAACAAACAAATGTCCTGATTGACTCCCCTTGCACCTGGTGCCCGGGCATGGGTACATCCCAATTTCGAAGATAACGTTATGGAGACCATCCTTCAAGGTGAAGACTACTCACGACTCTGATGGGGGGCCCGTTAAACATCGTTTGCTTAACTGTTGGACAGGTAAGGATAGTTAAATGATACTTCGTTCTGCGTATGGGTTTCTTACTGCTCTAGTACAGAATCGAAATTTTATTTTTCTTTGTAGATTAATTCCGACAAACTTCCTTCATGAGTCAGAAAATGTATTAACTTATGATGAAATGATGATGATGATTTGGGCATCTTTCTTTATTTTTATTTTTCGATTGCTAAAACTTTTTTTTTATCTATGTTTGTTGCAGGGCAGTCAAGAAGCCAATTTGAAACGGCAACTACCTGGAGGTCGATGAAGTGTTCTCAGGTGCAGAAGCAGAGGAGATCGTACAACATAAATACTGTTCAAGTTTTACTTGGACCAAAGATAAAGCAGCATCGAACAACTTTTGTCGTTATGTTGAAACACTTGCAGGCCTTCTCTTTCAAGAGTGATTTTTCAGAGCAGCTTTCAAACATTTTAAAATGAGGAAAGATTGAGACTTTTTAACTACCAATATGTTTGTGTCACGTTCAGCTTAGAATTTGTTGTTCAGACTTCAATATATTATTTAAGAGATAAAATCATCACATAAGTCTCACGCCCTGTAGAAGTAGTATATAGTATCATTACTTACAGAATGATAATGAAAATATTCTCTAGCCTGAAGAACTACGTCGATTATTGTTTGTGCCTATGAGTATCAGTTTTTTTGTCGTTGCATCACGTATTCCTTAAAATGAACACGCGTTATGTATGCGGATAAAAACAAGGAAAGCTATGTCACTGGTTTGAATAATGGAGAATAGTTGAGAAGTAATATAGGTATTAAGGTATCCTATGACCCCATAGCGATAGTTTTGCAGCTTTAGTGGAATAAGTTTAGAGTTACAAGGAGTTATAAGTCTCAAAGACTTGTTGGTCCGTCCGAGGAGACATTGTGTGGCCACTTATCTCTAGAATCAGGTTATGTTCATTCACAGTGTCCTAATGATTTTGTCTAGCGAGAGAGAGAGAGAGAGAGAGAGAGAGAGAGAGAGAGGGTGAGTATTAGTGATAACAGGAAACGTCACGTGAAGGTCACAGCTATTTTAATGTTATTGTCAAGTGATAAGCAATATAAGCTGAACCGAGGAATATTTAATTGAGATCAGAAATGTTGAAATGAATGTAAAGAAATGCCAGCCATTAACCAAACAAGTCAATGACGTGTTAGTGCCTTGCCTAGTCTCTGTCTCTCCCCAATTTTGTGTCAGTTCAGCAGCTTTTTGAAAGGGGGAAAATGATGTTCGTCTTCATTCATAGTAACACACACTGAAGTCTACTAACAGCACCGTTCCCAGATGAAATTGCACCCAAATGTTGAAACCGTTAGGTTGCAATTTTGAGTGCCCAGGTTATTTTATGATTTTCAGGCAAGCTTTTCGGATCGTGTGTTTCTTTGCATACCTGAGAGTGTCCGTTTTATTGTTTGTATTTTTTGATTAATTTTGATCACGTACTATTGGGTTACTACCTATCTTATTGAGACAAAATTGGCGGCCTGGTACCCTACATACAGTTTGACTTCATTACTATGGGTTGAATTGAGTATATTTTTAGACGGTTGAGTTTCACGAATTTTTATGCCTTTCTTTCGATCCATGTCATTTTTACAGCAATTCCTTAATTTGGCTTATTTCAACTTGGCTGTGTCCGTTGTAGCGCTGTTGCAAATTTTCAGTCAATCCTTTACGGAAGAATAATTTTTGTGAATTGTATTCACGTTACCACCTCTTTTACTTTCTTCTCTTTAGACTCTACCTTTCCTTTTTGTAACTGGAGATTAGCCTATGCTCTACCACCTACTACGCATTTTCGACCAACGGTTGTGGTATTTGTTGAATATTATTTGTTAAAGATCTCTTATCTATAATAATAAGGTCTTCTGCTTTGCATCTCCTTGTCGTTTTTTTTTTTTTTTTTTTGTAAAACATATTTTCCTTCAGCTTTTTGAAAAATTGTTTATACTTTTGAAATAGCGCTTATTTATTTTTCCTAACGTAAGTTTATACATCTTGATCAGGCATTCTCGCTGTGTTCTTTTTGTCTTCATTAATTTTGTCGACCTTTTTTGTATTGAGATTTTTAGTCTTGAATTCACTGCCGAAGGTATGCATCGTCAGTGCTCTTTATCTGAACTTTTTAAATGCTATCTTAAGAACTGTACAAACCTTTGCGCGTGTCAGTTGTGCCTTTTTAGGCACTTCTTTGTAACTTGTTCGAAGTCGAGATATTTATCTCGTTTTGTGTGTGTGTGTTTCTACGTATAGATATATATATATATATATATATATGGTATATATATATATATATATCTATAGATATATATATATCTTATAGTATATATAATATATATATATCTTATTATATATATATAGATATATAGACTATATATATCATCGTATATATATTATATTATTTAATATTTTCTATATTATATATATCTCTATATATATATATATATATATATTATAATATATAGATATATATATAGATCATATAGATATCTATATATATTATATATATATTATATCTAAGATATCTATATATATATATCTATATATATATAGAATCTATATATATATATATATATATATATATATAGATATATCTATATATATATAGATATATAGATATATATAATATATAGATATATATATAGATATCTTATATATATATATATATATATATATATATAGATATAGGATTATCTATATATATATATATATATAAATTATTCTATATAAGATATATATCTATATATATATATATATATATATATTAGATATCTATATATTATATATATATATATATATATATATATATATAAATATAAGATATCTATATATATATATATATAGATATCTATCTATATATAGAATATATATATATATATATATATATATATATATATATATTAGATATCTATATATATATATTATATAGATATCTATTTATATATATTATATTTATATATTATATATAATATATATATATCGTCTTTATCTTATATAGTACTTTGTAGAAAGACACACACACAAGAGAGAAAATATCCTGCACTGTCGGTCCACTGTCCTCGAGGCCACATACTCTGTTTATATATCACTTTAATCTGCAATTCTATGAGTTCTACACACTATATATATATATATATATATATATATATATATATATATATATATATATATATATATATATATATATTCACTTAGGTTTGCAGTAGGACTAGGCTGAAGAAGAAGAAAGACACGTGCTCCCCGAAAGAAAGAAAAATAAGTAAGACTTCAAAATAAAAAAAGGAAATGTGTTCAGCCACATATAATTGAACCACTGTTACAGACCGCAAGGTCCGATACAGGTTCGATATTACAATAAGCAAAAAAGATTCAACACCAACAGTTGAAAATGGGGATACGAATATAGAAAGAAACACAAACAGAACAAAAGTTTATTTACAAGCTTACTAACAAAGATAAATGCAGAATAGTTTCTTCTCTTTACATAACAAAGGTAAAATCTTACAATGCGTGAACTGGGGAAACAGTGAGGTAATGAAAATACTTGGTGGCCAATTTTGCAGCTGTCGAAATTCAATGCTCGAAGCAATGGCTTCACAAAAGAGATCTGTAAAACTCCAGACGTCTTCTTGACTCCGTACTGCAGAAAACAATGTCTATTCTTGATACTCAAAGGGCAGGTTACTCCTCAAAACCAACTTGTAAGATGTTTTTTCTCTGAAGGGTTGCTCAATCGTCGGAATATCTCCCTTTCTGACTACGGACAACTTAACTTCTCTCTCTCTCTCTTACTGTGGACGACTTGACTCGAATCCGATCAAACTCTCATTCGCCTTCCTCTCTAATCCTTCGTCTATTCCTTCTTCTCTTGTCTCGCTCTGATGATCTCTCACTGATGATCACTGCTCTCTCACTGGTGATCTCTGCTGATCTCTCTACTCCCTCTGGGCATATATTTAATTGGCGATCTGGGGCAGGGCTGAAGGGGGTGGAGCATGACAGCGAATGTCACAGACTCCCGACAGGAACTTTTTAGAAGGATCTCGACGAAATGTTGCATCATAAATCACTGCATTCCTAACGACATGTCGGCGTCTGTTGAGTTCCATATCCCACCTGACAATTCTAGAACTATCATGAGAACAGGCACCTCCAACACGTGTGCGAATGCTTCCTTGCTGCAGACCTACTTGAAGAAGATGCATTTTCCTTTCCTTTAGTAGATTTTACTTCGTTATAGAGCGATTACCATGACAGGTTCCCCCAAAAGCAAAAAAATGAAATCAACTGATTTTGTTTTTTTCTAAAGAGAAAAAAGAATCAAACAGCAAGGGAACAATTCTGCATAAAGCCTTAATCCAGTTAACACACACACACCGACTTGTGCCAAAACAGAAAACTGTCATTAGGCTACTCGTTCTGAAAAATCTCTAGAGAGGCTATCAGCAACAACATTATCCTTTCCTCTTACTTTTTCCATTTTCTGAACTCTAATTAAAACTTGGGAATACTAAAACACCTCTTGCATTTTCCTCAAATCTAATTTCTCTCTGTGACACCGTTACTATGGGAACGGGTGGTGGCCATGGCACGGGGCGTTCTTTATAATTCTTAATCAAGTTTACATGCATCCACTTTGCTCTACGCTTACCGATATCTATTAAATAATTTAGATTTCCCCTCTTCTCTAAAATAGAAAAAGGACCTTCGAACTTATAAGATAAAGAGGGACCTTCTTTCTGGACTAGTACTAAAACTTTATTTCCTACACAGAAACTTGTTTCTTTTGCTCTAAGACCATGTTTCCGTTTAGTCTCCCCTTGGCTTCCACTCTCGTTCTCTTTCGCTAGTTGCCAAGTATCTCTTAAATTTTTTTATAGTACTCTAGATTAGTTATGTAGTCCTCACTTCCTTCTTTAAGCATTAAGTTACATTTTAGCATTTCCAAAGGACCTTTGGCGGTGGGACCGAAAACCAGCTCGAAAGGACTAAATCCTGTAGTGTCGATCGGTGTCAACCTTAAAGCTAATAGAACAAAACGTAACTTTTCTTCCCAGTCATATTCAAAGTTACTACACAGTTTTCGTGAACAACTCTTTAACGTTTGATGAAACTGCTCCTTAATTCCTGGTGATTCGGGATGATAAGGCGTGAAAGTTACGAGTTTAATGCCTAACCCTCTCATTCTATCCTTGAAATATTTGGATACAAAATTACTACCATTATCACTCTGCATAGTATGAGGCAGACCAAACTTTTAAAAAAATCTAACAATCATTTAACTACAGTCCTTGCGTTGCAGCTTCTTACAGGTATTGCCTCTGGATAGCGAGTTAGTCTATCAATGATTGCCAACAGATACACACTCCCTCCCTTACTTCTAGGCAACGGTCCGACCATATCGATAACTACATTCTCAAAAGGTTTGCCTACTGAAGGAATATTACACAACGGAGCTCTTGATTTGGTTCCCTGCAATTTGGCATTCATGACAGCTTAAAACATAATGTCAACACCATCAACTGGCAAACTGTCAACAACTGCTAGTTTCACTTCTCCTGACACTGTCTGACTCTGTTCACTTTTAACAAAGGGATAAATTCAACTTTAACAAAAACAAAGAACACAAGTGCTAGGAAATCCACCTAACATGACTTTTTCTACCATATTGATTTCTGCCCTTTTTGGCACACTCTCTCTCCTAATTAGTGAGACAGCAGCTCCTGTGTCTCAAAGCAAGACTACTTCTCTCAAATCTACTCCTCCAAAGGAGGAAACTACATCTTCTGACAGAAATTCACCAAAAAAATTTCCTAGTTTCTCTCATCACATCATTCCTACTTGACGAAAGGTTAACTAGAGACACTGGTTTTACGTCACTCCTCATTTTAGGCCAAAAGTACGGCCTAGTAATACACCTGAAAGATTTATTTACTCCCAAATGTCCTTGCTCATCATGTGCCAACTTCAAAACTAGTTCATGAAGCTTCCTAGGAACTACTAATTGTTTTGTGATTTCCTCTTTACTACCTGACTTAGGCCAAACATAACGACACAAAGCTTCGTCTTTCAAACATAACGTTTCCTTACACACATTCTCGAGATCATCATCCAACTAACTTTCAAAAATTCGGGTTAGTGTCTCATCCTCTCTCTGAAACTTGACTATCTCATCCTTATTCAAAAGGCTAGTGCCTAATTCATCACCGTAACTATTACTTGATTCCACGACATCGACTACGTTATTCTCGACAGCTACACCTTCCCCTTGGCTATCACTGTCAACACCGATAGAGTCAGGTCTCTCAGCCACACTCACGCCAAGATCAACCTCACCACCTCTATCACACTCGTTCGAATCCACGAACGAATTATGACTGTAGTCTATGTCTGTATCTAAACCTAACCTAGTTACTACCATTTCCGTCACTGGAATATCCCTAACAACAGGATTCACATTCTTGGATAAAGCTAAATCATTACCGACAATAATGTCAACACCATCAACTGGCAAACTGTCAACAACTGCTAGTTTCACTTCTCCTGACACTGTCTGACTTTCTAAATTCAACTTTAACAAAGGACAAAGAACACAAGTGTTAGGAAATCCACCTAACATGACTTTTTCTACCATATTGATTTCTGCCCTGTTTGGCACACTCTCTCTCCTAATTAGT
This sequence comes from Macrobrachium nipponense, assembly GCF_015104395.2. Lineage (NCBI taxonomy): Eukaryota > Metazoa > Arthropoda > Malacostraca > Decapoda > Palaemonidae > Macrobrachium > Macrobrachium nipponense. The sequence goes on along the minus strand of NC_061088.1, from coordinate 13,184,204 downwards.
GAGACAGCAGCTCCTGTGTCTCAAAGCAAGACTACCTCTCTCAAATCTACTCCTCCAAGAGAGGAAACTACATCTTCTGACAGAAATTCACCAAAAAAATTTCCTAGTTTCTCTCATCACATCATTCCTACTTGACGAAAGGTTAACTAGAGACACTGGTTTCTTACCGTCCTTCCTTCCCATCACATCAGAAACAAGTTAATTCTGAACCACTAAATGCCACTTTATTCTTACAAACCTTAGAAGTATGACTTGGTTTTCCGCATGCATAACAGGAATAGTCACTTTAACTTGCATTGCTATTACTAGAACTGAAACCTTTACTGTTTTTTACTCTACGAGACGAAGGATCATTTCGCTTTTTGCCGTCACTTAGATTATGAGTCAAACTATATTCGTCTGCTAACCTAGTTGCTCCTGCAAAAGATACTTCTCGCCTATCTTCTATATAAAGTTTAATCTCAGGGGATACGTTATCTTTGAAGTTTTCTAACAACACTAAGTTCTTCAAACCATCAAAATCCTCAACTTTAGCATAAGTTATCCAAACAAAAAACAGCCTTTCTAACTTCTTACCGTATTCTACAAACGGAATATTCTCGTCCTTTCTCAAACTTCTAAATTTCTTATGGTATGCCTCCGGTACTAGCCTATACGCTCTAAGAACAGTTTCTTACACGATATCATAATCATCACATTCCTCCTTGGACATGCAACTATACACGGTAAGAGCCCTACCACTCAAAACTGACTGTAAATATAAAGTCCACATTTCTTTAGAAGAACCTACTCCTTCCATTAACTTCTCAAAACACATGAAATATTTTGTTACATCTTCCTCATCAAACTTTGGTACTAATTGCAACACTGCACTCATACCTAACATATCAGCTTCATTTTCGTTCTTGCCTGTCTGACTGTTACGAGTACTTTGCCTTAACCGAGCGATTTCCAACTCGTGCATACGTTCTTTCTCTCTTTCTTCCTGCTCATGCATATGTTCTTTCTCTCTTTCTTCCTGCTGCATTACCAACATTTCTCTCTCTTGCTGCATTTTCATTGCCTCTCTCTCTGCTGCTCTTTCATCTCTCTCATACTTTTCCCTTTCTTTCCTTTCAAAATACTCATGGAGATCATCCCCCTCTAGACCTAGGAGCTTACCAGACTCAATAAACTCTTTCACCAACTCACTCATTCCGGTTCTTTCTATATTCTCCGTTTCAAAATTATGGTGCCGAATATCCTGGCAAGGTCGCCAAATGTTACAGACCGCGAGATTCGATACAGGTTCAATATTATAATAAACAAAAAAGATTCAACACCTACAGTTGAAACTGGGGATACGAATATAGAAAGAAACACAAACAGAACAAAAGTTTATTTACAAGCTCACTAACAAAGATAAATGCAGAATGATTTCTCCTATTTACATAACAAAGGTAAAATCTTACAATGCGGAACTGGGGAAACAGTGAGGTAATGAAAATACTTGCTGGCCAGTTTTGCAGCTGTTGAAATTCAATGCTCGAAGCAATGGCTTCACAAAGGAGAACTGTAAAACTCCAGACATCTTCCTGACTCCGTACTGCAGAAAACAATGTCTATTCTTGATACTCGAAGGGCAGGTTACTCCTCAAAACCAACTCATAAGATGTTTCTTCTCTGAAGGGTTGCTCAATCGTCAGTATATCTCCCTTTCTGACTACGAACAACTTAACTTCTGTCTCTCTCTCTCTCACTGTGGACGACTTGACTCGAATCTGATCAAACTCCCATTCGCCTTCCTTTCTTATCCTTCGTCTGTTCCTTCTTCTTCTTGTCTCTCTCTGATGATCTCTCACTGATGATCTCTGCTCTCTCACTGATGATCTCTGCTGATCTCTCTACTCCCTCAGGGCATATATAATATTTGGCAATCTGGGGCAAGGCTGAAGGGGGCGGAGCATAACAGCCAATGCATCATAAATGCATCATAAATCCTGGCATTCCTAACGACATGTCAGCTCCTGTTGAGTTCCATATCCCACCTGACGATTCTAGAACAATCATGAGAATGCTTCCTTGCTGCAGACCTACTCAAAGAAGATGCATTTTCCTTTCCTTTAGTATATTTTACTTCGCTATAGAGTGATTACCATGACAACCACATAGCTCTAGATCCCTCCCAGTATCCGAGCTATCAAGAGCTACGGCATTAGCAACGAAAATAGCAACAGGAGCAATCTGTACTGAGACACGTGTAACACTCACAAGAAGTCGTCATCTCCAATGGCATAGAGGAAGAACCCCTCTTTCTTAACCCTCTTACGCCGAAGCGGTAACAAAAAATTGTCTCCCGTGTGCCGGAGGTGTTTCAAAGTGAGCGCGGAAGCGGAAAAAATATTATTTTCAAAAAATCACAGCGCGCTTATTTTTCAAGATTAAGAGTTCATTTTTGGCTCCTTTTTTTGTCATTGGCTGATGTTTAGTATGCAACCATCAGAAATGAAAAAAATTATCATTATATAAATAATGCGATATATGATAGAACAAAAACGAAATTCCACATATAATTGTATTCAAATCGCGCTGTGCGCAAAACGGTTAAAGGTAACAAGTTACTTTTTTTCGTTGTAATGTACACTAAATTGCAATCATTTTGGTATATAACACATTGTAAAACGATAAAAGCAACACAGAGAAAATATTACCACAAAATAATGCATGAATTCGTAACGCGCGGACGTAAACAAATATATTTTTCAAAATTCACCATCTAAATATTGTCCTAGAGTCTTCCAATTTCTTTCAAAATGAAGACAAATGATTGAATATTACTATACTGTAAGAGTATTAGCTTACAATTGCATTTTTCGACCATATCTGACGAGTTAAAGTTGACCAAATGTCGAATTTTTTTATATATATATTTTTTATATGCAATTATTTCGGAAATAAGAAAAGCTACAACCTTCAAATATTTTTCGTTTTATTCTACATGAAATTGCTCACATTTTCATATACAAAACTCTATGAAATGCCTAATATGAAACGGAGCAAATATTCCGAGAATGGTACGTACGCATTTCGGAGATTTGTGGCGGAGAATCCGCGCGCGGAGGGAAGGAAAGATTATTAATTCACCATAAATCTAAATATTTTGCTAGAGACTTCGAATTTGTTTCAAGATGAAGATAAAAGACTGAATATTACTAGACTGTAAGAGTTTTAGCTTACAATTGTGTTTTTCGACCATTTCCGGTCGAAGTCAAATAAGTTGACCCGACGTGGTTTCTTTTTATATTTATCGTGATTTATATGCAAATATTTAAAAAATGAGAAATGCTACAACCTTCAGTTATTTTTAGTTGTATTGTGCATGAAATTGCGCACATTTTCATATATAAAACTTTATGTAACGGCTAATTTAAAATGGTGCAAACATTACCACAATCGCACGTATGATTTTTTCGGAAGAGTTACCGCGCAGACGTAAAGAAAATGTTATATTTTTCATAAATTCACCATAAATCGAAATATTGTGCTAGAGACTTCCAATTTGTTGCAAAATGAAGGTAAATGCTTGAATATTACTCGAATATAAGCGTTTTAGCTTACAATTGCGTTTTTCGACCATTTCGGTAGTCAAAGTTGACCGAAGGTTGAAATTTTGGCAATTATCGTTATTTATATGAAAACATCTCACAACTGATAAAAGCTTCAAGCATGGTTGTTTTTTAGTTGTATTGTGCATGAAATTGAGCATATTTCCATATATAAAACTTTATATAACGGCTAATTTTAAAATGGTGCAAACATTACCACAATCGCATGTATGATTTTTTTCGGAAGAGTTACCACGCGGACGTAAGGAAAAAGTTTTTTCATAATTCACCATAAATCGAAATATTGTGCTAGAGACTTCCAATTAGTTGCAAATTTAAGGTAAATGATTGAATATTACTAAAATATAAGATTTTTAGCTTACAATTGCGTTTTTCGACCATTTCGGTAGAGTCGAAGTTGACCAAAGGTTGAAATTTTGGCAATTATCGTTATTTATATGGAAATATCTCAAAACTGATAAAAGCTACAATCATGAGTATTTTATTGTTGTATTTTACATAAAAATGCGCACATTTTCATATATAATACTTCATGTAACGGCTAATTTACAATGGTACAAAAATATGTCAAAGTGACGAAATAATATCCGAGATGTGTCACAGATACTTTTTAGTGTAGCAAGAAAGAAATTCGCGCTTGCGCGCCTGCGTAACGATTGTAAACAAAACAACACCTTGATCCGTGAACTCCCAGCATCCCCCAAGGCGCGTGATTCAAAAGTTTTAGGCTGGTAGGCCTATAAGTATTTTTCCCCGAATTTAAAAAAAAACTTTTGTAAGTCGACGTAAAATACGTCCAGTCGGCACACAGGAGACAAAAAATGTCGAAGTAAAATACGTCCAGTCGGCGTAAGAGGTTTAATGGATCAAATCAATGTGATATTCTTTGTCAGACTCCCGGGGAAAAGGGACAAACTTAACCTTTTACAAGGACAAATTCTTCTGACATTAAGTTGAAAGATTTTTATTTTTTTCCTCGAATCCTCTGATGGAAATAAGACCTTAGCTCTCATACGAATCAGCCTAAAGATGTGGTGACATAAGAACGACATTAGTTTGAAAGGAATGGAACTGATTTTTCCAGTTCAATAACTAGTTATGTTTACTTGTCCATAATTTAGACAGTCCACAATATCGTAAGCTCTAAGTAAAAAAAAAAACATGTACATGTTAGCATCAGTTAACTCAATCTTTACATAAAGGTTGATTATTATTAAGTTGCCTTCCTGTTACCTGTTAATTTGTCTTTACTTTGAAAAAACTTGAAAACGAAATGGCTTCAAGACTTCAAGGAAGGGTTGCCATGCCCAAGGACCAGTTGAGTGGATTTTAGTAGTTCCTTATTGAACGAGTTAGACTCCCCGCTCTGCCAACGTGGTATCAGAGGAATTTAGTTCTGATGATTAGAAATTCATTTGTCGATATAATGTGGTTCGGATCTCACAGTAAGCTGTAGGTCCCGTTGCTAGGTAACCAGTTGGTTCCTAGCAATGTAAAAATATCTGATCCTTCGGGCAATCCTAGGAGAGCTGTTAATCAGCTCAGTGGTCTGGTTAAACTAAGATATACTTAACTTTAACAGGATTTTAGCAGATTCATGATAAGTCAACCAAAGGTTGAAATGATTCCACATGGTATGAATAGTAGGCGTTCTAAGTCTCAAAACGTAACATTAACCAGTTCTGTAAACTAAATGTTTGGTTCTTCCATTGATGGAATCCTGAAATATATCCATCTCTTGTAAGATCACTTGACACTTTCAGAAACGCCTTTTTATCCCACTGAATTGAACTGAATATAGAATGTAGCCAAAGGCCAATCACTGGACATATGAGGTCATTAGGCGCTGAAATGGAAACTGATAGTAAAGGGTTTGAAAGGTGTAACAGGAGGAAAGCGCCAAAGCAGTTGCACTATGAAACAACTGTTAGGAGAGGGTAGAAAGTAATAATGAAGAAAGAGAATATGAAAGGAGGCACAGTAAAACGAACAAATGAGATTGATCGATTGATTATGAAATTTAGGTCTTGAGGACCAAGCCCCGAACCCATCAGTAGCATTCAGCGCCCAAAACAAATGGGGTTGCAGCTACGGGTCGAAGGCACGTTGCAAAGAACCTTTAAGTAATGCCTACAGAGCGCCGCATGAGGTGCGCTGACGGCACTAACCCCCCTATGGATTTCATTACACTAAAGTAGAAGGAAAAACTGCTTTGCTTCATCAGAACACAATTAACTCTCACGAATTCACAGCATTCACACCATGGAAACTGTCATTTTCCACTGTGCTGAATCAATATCAGTGACGGATCTGATGGGTTATATCTCCAAGTGTGTCAGAACTGCCATCCAGGCTGTCATACATCCACTGCCAACTAGAAGGTTTTCCAATGCATCACTTTCAGAAAATGACCTTTTACAAGTCACAGGTTGTCGGATCAATGTCAACAAAACGACGCTCAGAATGAAGGGAAGAACTTTCGACATCACTTCCTCTCGTTTCATCATTACTCGGTCCCAATTGCGAGGTAGACATTTTCCGTAACTGGTCGGTCTTCCTGCATTCAATGTTTCTTGCTCAAAGCTCACATTCAGTGAGGCTCTCACACTCAGATGAAGATGCCTCTCTCTCAATTCTCTTGCACGTAAATGAGTGTCACGACACTTTATCAATTACAGGGTTGTCATTTCCTCGCAATAGAGCGTTTTCCTTCGAAATGTCTCCCGGTCATTACTTGTATGGAAAATGGTTGCAAACTGACGGGGCAACCGGTTTCCTCGGTCACCTGTAAAAAGTAAAGCAGAAAATTGCCTTGTCATTCAGACTGTGACGTTCTCGCGATTTCCTGACATGAATGATCTCTTCAATCAAAACATGACTTTATCATATGACCTATCTTAATGGAACTTTCTTTGGACATTTTATTGTAATGAAGCTTTTAGTTATCTGTAAAAGAAAACCGTCGACGTAGCTTTGTCTGACCGTCCGCACTTTTCCTGTCCGCCCCTCAGATCTCAAAAATTGCCGAGGCTAGAGGGTTGTAAATTGGTGTGTGGATAATCCACCACCCAATATCAAACGTATCAATTTGCAGCTGTCAAACCTCATTAGTTTTTTTTTATCTTATTTAGGTAAAGTTAGTTTAGCCATGGTCGTGCGTCTGGCAACGCTATACGTGCCAACAACACAGACCACCACCGGGCGGCAGCCGAGAGTTTCATAAAGCATTAAATGATGTACAGAAAACTCGACTGCACCGAAGAAGCTTCAGCGCATTTTTTACTTGTTTTTTAATTTGGCCTCTATCAAAAGGTGTCCTCTCTATCAAAACGTGGCATCTCTTTATCAGGACGCTGATCTCTCGTTCATAACAACTTACGATACCAGTAATAATAATTAGTAATTGCCGACTTATAGCATGGGACCAAGACAAAAAAACATTTTTCTCTGTACCTAATTTTCTTCTAGACACGTCAAACTTTTATCACTGTTCCCCTTCTCCTTTACTTTGTTCTCAAGTCGTCAGCTGTTTTAGGTATTAGCTTACAATGAACTAATCGAGCGGCTGCGTAATGATTTTGGATTGTACTTCCAAAGGTTTATCCTTAAGGATAAGGAGCACAGGAAACTGTATTTTTGCATGGAGGACGGAGGTTACAGGTGACACAAGAACACTGTCACGAAATGAAAATTTGCACAAGAAATAATGATTATGTATATATATATATATATATATATATATATATATATTATTATATATATGTATATCCTATATTATATAATATATATATATTATATATATATATAATAATATATAGATATACCTATGGTATATATAATATATATAAATATATATAATATAATTATATGGTATAATATTATATATTTATATCTATATAATAATATAATATATGGTTATTTATATATATATATATATCTATATAGATAATATATATATATATATAATATAGAATATCTATATATATTATAAAATATCCTTATATATTAATATATATATATAATATATATATATATATATTATTATATATATAGACATAACATATCTATATAGATATATCTATCATTATATATATATATAAATAAAAATCATCTTATATATATATATATAATATATATATATATATATATATATATTATAATAATATTATAATATAAATTCTATA
>NC_061088.1:13148915-13173915 GCF_015104395.2 Macrobrachium nipponense | reverse complement strand
CTGGAAGCAACCCGGAACCCCACACTATAAAAACCACACAGTCGAATAGGATGACTGTGATTAAAAAAAAAAAAAAAATAGTAAATATGAAATAAAGGAAAAAATCCAAGAGAAGATAAGCAGAGATTAGGAGAAAATAACAAGGTAAAGACCATAAATCAACCACCACACGCAGAAACAAACACCCGATTTGATTGTCCCTCGATCACGAAAAACAAAGAAAAACTCGCCATTAGGAGATCTAGTTAAGAGCAAACAAAGACTTAATTAACTAGTAATTAATTTACCGTCCCCCAACATCAGGGAAGTTGCTAATCACGTGTAATTAATCTATTCGCGTTTTAAGAATTATTTTTCATATTTATTTTTTTCAAAGTTGTGCTCTAATCGACATATTTTAATTTTACTTCGGTAAAGATTTCCACATCAGCTCTATTAATTATTCAAAACAGTTCTTCGAACGGGAAGTCTCAATTAATTGTTTTCAATTACAATTAAATCTATACTTTTCTATTTTAGTTTTGGAAACTACGTTCACGGCATTTCTGTAATTGTTACGAATATTATCCTGCTATTATGTAATGTCTATAATATGCTCCAAGTGTTTGTACCTTTCCAACAACTGGATTTTTTTTTCAAGAAATCTATTTACGAGTATTTACCTTATTGCCATATACAGTTTGGTATTATTATTCATTTTTTTTATTTTTTTCGTCTGAACTTTCCAAGTCTACTAATGCAAGAATTCATAAAAGCGAATCTTAAGCCTCCTTGTGATAACAAACCCGTTGCATTATTTAGAGGCTAAAGTGGTGGGCGCAGTTAACACTGACACTTATCAGAACACAAATATAAGGTATAGAAAAATTATTACTTACAAGCTGTAAAGAGCCTTAACAAGAAACACAGTCAAAGAGACATGTTTTCGAAACGTGAATTACCGAGAAGGTTATACATTTTACATTACTTTAAGTGCCAAATGCAGATTTCTTGTACTGAAGAAGAAATATTAGTGGTGAGGACGAATGTACTCTAGCAGGTAATCCAGATTGTGATGAAAGAACATTGTTTACATAAGGGTTTGTTATCACAAGGAGAGAGAGAGGTGGGGGCCTTTCTCATACTGAATGGTTCTCTCTTTGACCTGAGGACAGTATTCATTCAAACACGAACACAGTTATTTAGAGATCTGAGAAAGACAGACAGAAGATTTATTATATAAAAATGCAAAATGACCTGGGGAAAAAATAAATAGATGCTGTACTTAATGAAAGCAAGAAATGGCTGCTAAAATGTATACTAATATGACAGTGAATCACGCTATAAAAAGCAGAGCCAGATGTAGTATATCTCGCTCTAAAGAGCTTGAAGTGAAAGCTTGTTAAATGACAGTAAAATATGCCAAATCAACTGAAAATTTATTACAAGTAAAGTAGGAAGGGAGGCTCTTTCGGAAAGTTACTTAGCCATTTTAAAGTTTATGGTGAAATTGGTAACTTTATTCCATCCCTAATTTTAATAGCAAACTCCCTACACAAATAACTGTCCTCACCCAATCACCTACGCAGACATTTCATTAACAAATAAACTTAAATTAACAATAACCACACCAGATCTTACCGAAACTCAAATCTAAAGCATCTGTCTTTATCCTATGTAAAGAAAAGTTTTACTTAGAAGTCCAGGCTGAAATGATACGTAAAGGGAACTTAATTAAACCCTTGGGATCCTCTGGACCCAGTCAACTTCATATGCGACTGGAATGGTCCGATCCAGTTTCAACCCGAGAGGACTGGAAATTTGTGGAATTCGAATCAAGGTCAGACGGGAATGATGTCTGCTCCCAGAGCTTTGGAGCGACAGTTTATATTCATTTATGCAAATTTTGATACACGAGAGAGAGAGAGAGAGAGAGAGAGAGAATTTTTTTAGCAGCAAACGATCATGACAGTATTTAAGCCACTCGTCAATATCAAGACTTTTCGACAATGTCGAAAAATATTCGACGATTTTACCAGAGCAATCTTTTTATTCATGAAGAGAGAGAAAGAGAGAGAGAGTGAGAGAAGTAATCTTTTGTTCCAAAGGTTTTGCCGTTCGTCAATATCTCGATTTTTCGGCAATGTGGAAAAAATATTCGATGATTTACTTCATGAACAAATTTTTCGGAGAGAGAGAGAGAGAGAGAGAGAGAGAGAGAGAGAGAGAGAGAGAGAGAAAGTAAAACTTTTTCTGTGCTTATATACTGAGGAATTGCAGATTTAAATCATACTTGGGATCCGCATACATGTTTTCTTAGATTCGGTAAGTAAATGATAATAGACATAAGTATACTTGCCTCCTCGTGATCAAAACATAGTCGCACACGAACGCAGAGGTAAAAAACAATTTCAAATAGAAAATCTGAAGTCCACAAACACTACCATGTTTCAGTCATAATTTCCCAAGCAAAGTTGTTTCAAGGAATTCCTAGCAGAGGTTTATAAATAGACCACAAAGTCTGAAGGTATCCTCTGCAAGTTTAAATTACTAGTCATTAAGGATTAGAGTTACCTTAGCGGGATTCTGTGTACAGGAATATGAAAAGGCAAAGTTACCTTGTGTGTAATTATTTGCCTCTAGTACGACTTTATATATATATATATATATATATAATATATATATATATATATATATATATATATATATATATATGTGTGTGTGTGTGTGTGTGTGTGTGTGTGTGTGTGCGTGTGCATTGAACTAAAAATATTCTTTAATATCCTATTAAGCAATATACAATTGTTGGCCATGACTAAAAAAATTCCCCTTCGGTTGAACATAAAAATGAAAATATATTAATTCCGAGGTAGAGCAAATTAGATATTAAAGGATATTTGTAGCTCGATGTATGTATATGAATCACGGTAATGTGATATGACTTATATATAGTATATATATATATATATATATATATATATATATATATATATATATATATATATATATATATATATATATATATATATATATATATATATATATATATATTATATATATATATATATATATATATATATATATATACACGATTTCGAACGTTCAAATACACTCATGTGGCCCCGTCCCTGGAAGGGGGACACCCGATTCTATCACGAGAATTAAGTCGAGTAGTTCGAGTTCATTGACCTAGTCACACCATGGCACCGAAATGGATCCCCAGGGGCATTTTGTACCGAGACAGGTCAAGTAATCAGTTACACCTGTCAGAAGACTTCTTCACTTAAGTGCAATCCCAACGGAGCGAAGCGGAACAGAGATAGTACGTGATCCATGTGGTTCTTAGAGTTGCAGTTTTTTTTTCTTTGCTTTTGGGTAAAAATAAACGAAACAGTTGTCAAAATATATGCTATAGTTGCAAGTCTTCTTGTCAAACCTTTTGAGTAAAAATAGATAATATAGTCGTGAAAATAAATAGTTGTACGTCTTCTCGTCAGAACATTTGGTAAAAATAAAAAGTATAGTTGTCAAAATAAATGCTATAGTTGTAGGTCTGTTTGCTTGACCTTTGGGGTAAAAATAGATGATATAGTTTTAAAAAATAATTGCTATAGTTGTAGGTCTCCTTGTCAGACCTTTGGTACGTTCATCTTTATTTGTTTTCAGTAACCCTCAGTATTCTTAATGATTTCCACTTGTATTCTTTACACTGTACCAAAAAATGTTGTTCCTCTGAAAGTCTCAACTAAGCAGGGGCATTTGCTATGCACTTAGAAGGAAGTCCACAGCAGGAATTCGACTCTCTGGACATTAGCATATAGCTGTTTCATTCTTTGGAATTCTCTCCTTTATTCTCTTCTACGGAAAAATGACGCAATAATGTAATCAAATATTCGAAAACGTTAACATATATATATATATATATATATATATATATATATATATATATATATATATATATATATATATACACCTTATCCCATTATTATGTTTCACATCTTCCCAAAAGTATCTTCCTCTCCAGCCTTCCAGCTGCGTGTTTTCCAGACTCCAAAAGAAGGCCCAGCATGATCTCTGGAAGCCCCGCCATTTTCCATAGAATTCCCCATAATTAACCCCCAGAATCAAATGGGCTCCTTGAAGCTAGATGGCCTTATTAATTGTGATTCCGCCCCCCCCCCCCCACTCTACCTGAATGGCTGTAAAGGTGATTCTAGTCCTTGGAGATTGTGCTCAAAGAAATGGCTTTACATAGTAAAGCATACACGTTGCAACCTCATCTCAATGGACTTGGTGAAGCTAGATGATCAAATTCACCTGCTTCGACACACTTAAAAACATGCACACACACATATTCACTCTGTCTGTCTGTCTATCTAATTAGCTTAATCGTAAGCAACGCATGCATTTATTTAATTGCCGCCAGTACGATAAACACTTCGCTTGTTTGGGTTATTATGTTGCCAGCCCAATAAACTCTTCCGTTGCTTCACGCAATTCTCTCTCTCTCTCTCTCTCTCTCTCTGTTTAACAGTGGATCTCTCTCTCTTTTTATATCTATGCTATTTTTCCTAGCTAACATTATATCACACACACACACATATATATATATGCAATAGTGGATAGTTTTAATGGAAAGATTGAACCTACATCAGATGAAGAATTAATTTATGCTCAAATTCAGACACATATGCGTAAATGGGACCGGCCCGAGAAATACGGTGGAAAAAGATACAGAATTTTCTTCTCCCCGTTTGTGTGCAAATGTTGAATATAATAGAAGGTCGATCGATCAAAAGCAACAGCAGTTGCGTTGCTACAATTGTGATAAACCAGGGCACCTAAAGAAAGTGTGTAGAGTTAAATATTGTGGAATGTGTAAGAGTATGGATCACTATTGGCAATCTTGTCCGTCTCAGATATGGAAAGATGCGAGACCTACACCTCAAAGTTCTGGGAGTTATAATACGAGAACTTCCCAGGCAGGTCACTTAAGAGGGGAAAAGGGATCGGCGAAATTTTTAGAAGGCCGATCAACTAAAAGGGTACAGATGATTTGTACGTGCCATTGTGGTCTCGTGGGGGACGCCCCAGAGCCCAGGCCTATAGTTTATGGAACAGTGTAGGACGTTGATATCCCAGTATTTATTGATACTGGCGCGGGCATCAACTTAATGGATCACAATTTGTATCAATCCATGTTCTCCCATTACCCTTTGAAACCCTCAACGGAGACGGTGTGTGATGTGCAAGCCCATAGATTGAACAACCTGGGTTGTGTTCGGATACGGTTTACTCTCGGTGATAGAGTGTTAATAGAACCATTTTTGGTTATAAAAGGGGTTGCGTTGTGCAACAGACTTTTGTTGGGTCATCCTGCATGTAGGAGACACAAGATTTCGATCCATGCGGGTGTTAATGGTATAACGATTGGAATACCTGGTGTTTTTCTTCTCTATGAAGACGTTATTAGAACTGAGGATATGGAGAATATTGAAAAAGGGGATGTGTTTGGCGGTGCTAATGGTGATGATACTGGGGATATGGGGAGTGTTAATATCAAAACCCACACTGATGATACGGGGAATAACTGCGGTGGTGTTATACGAGATATTGGGAGCCACGGTGGTAACAATTTTGGTGAATGTGACAATGGCATTATGGGTGGTGATACTGATACTAATATTGATATTATTACTGATACTAATAATGGGGTAGATGTAATGAAAACCACGGGTGGTGATGTTTATGGGATCGTGGAGGTACTAACCACAAATATAAAGATGTTTTATCAGAGGATGTTGTGTTAATGCCAGGTTCAAAGACTATGGTAAAAATCAAGTTGAGGGAAGTTAGAAAACCCGCGGATGTGTGTATAATTGAGGGTAGCGAGAAACTAAGAGGGATTGTTAGCACAGCATCAGTGAACAGTGTATCAAACACTGGTGATACATGGTTAGAATTATTGAACTGTAATGATACAGTTAGGAAATACCAAATGAATACATATGTGGTAGATCTCCAAGATTGGAGTAATGACAGTGGTTCAGTGTCATTGCTATTGTAGAGGGGAAATCTGAGTTTTCAGAGGCAGAAATGCAATCAAGGAAGCGAATATTTAGAGAACATTTAGCTAATGCGTATTATAGTGAGCATGTTGAAGCGGTAAGCGAGCTCCTGGCAGAATTTGGGGATACAGTAGCCTTACAAGGTGTTTAATGGAGTTAACTTATTTTCTTAATTTTATATCTCTGCTATGCTTTTGACTTTGCACATTAAAGTAAGTTTCTGTTTGTTTTTGTCTAGTTTCGTTTACATTTGTCGTTTGAAGGCTGGACTTGGGGTCTTTTCCTCCCCCCAAAAGACTTTTGTAGTCAGTTTTAATTCGTACGTCACCCATGTAAGTGTCTTTCTTTTCATGACTGACGGTGTTTCGGCTGTTCGTCACCTGTTTTGTTTTCATCTCCGCTGGTGATGTGGGGACCTTTGGAGTGATGAAACGGCAGTTAACGGCTCCCTACAGAGAGGTTTCCAGCTCCCATATTTTCTGACGGCTTATGGCAGTTTGCACGAATGTCCTGAAGACGCCCTCGACGTTTTGCAGCTGGTGGCATCTTGGAGGTGTTCCTTGCCATCCCATATACATACTTTTGAAGGCGAACCTCGCCCGTCATTGTCCTTGCCCTCAGCTTGCTGAACCTCTGGAGTCGTTAAGGGGCCTCCCAGGGGCGGAGAAAAGGGTAAGATCTCAGACCCTGTGTGTTTATCATAACTATTCTCACCTATAGAGACGACTTGTGTTGGGTGTCTCCTACTTTGTGGCACTGCGGGAATTTACCATTGGAAACGACACTTCGCTGTGTGATAAGAGAGACGACTTTTATGAACCATTGGATTAGTGGAACAGTAGTTAATTATTGTTAACTTGATGATATTTATTTTTCCGTAGTCCTAATGTATGTTTATGCGAATGTGTAATTTAATTAGGTTCAAGGTTAATTTCTTTCTTTGTCCCTTACTATCATAACGACCCGTGCATCTGTGTTTTCTATCTCCTCTAGTAACTTTTTCTTTTACTTTAGTGTGCTAGTTAGCTAGGCGAATGTGGTTTTTTGGATTTGTGGTAAATCTTAATAAGCGCTCCGGCCGATTTTTAGTGTAAATGTGTTTATACCTTGAAAGAAGATACTAAGTGTCTTCTAAGGAAGACGGAAATTAGCGGCGGTAAGTCCCATCGGTCTAGAAAACACAACTTGAATATTTGTACCTACAGAAAAAACAAAGTCCTTCATGTTGTTGTCACTGTCGTATCACCTATTTTAATGAGCTCCTGTTCGTTCGTTTGTGTGCTGCGCAGTCTCGAATCGTCATGGGGAAACCACACCTTCCGAATGACGTCACGAAAAAAACTCCACCCAAAAAGTGACATCATTATAGACAATATCCAATCGTAAATAAGCACGTTTCAATTTTCTCTGAAACAAAAGAAAGCACAGTTTTTTCAGCCAATGACAATATAATAAGTTTACCAAGTCGTAAATTTTTTAGGCAAATAACACCTATTTCTCCAATTAAGCGTTGGTTACACTAACGCCATGAGTGAATTAGCACCACCGTCTACACGCTCCGATTTTCTTCCCCAGGAAAGTTTCCCCATAGTGAGAAAATTGTTACGTGAATTATCGAGATTTCACAAACTATTATTATGGACCTATAGAAGGCTCGTAACTTTTGCCCAAAATCAAGGTTTAATCAAGAGTGAACATATTTGCCCGACTAGTAAGGAAAAGTGCCTTCTTGACTTGAACAAAAAAGCTTTCGGTGCGATAAAACCTATGTAGGTAAGCTATTTCCTGTATATATTTTGATTATCGTGTGGAAAATATGCTGGAGTATGTCTCTCAGTTAGCCTAATGGCCGCTCAAATTTTTCGGAATAGTGTGCAGGGAAGGTAGTGCCCTTAAGGGGGGGGGGGGGGGGGGTGTCGCAAGGGGGGCGAAGGCCCCCCCCCCCCCCCCCACCCCCCCCCCCCACCCCCCCCCCCCCCCCGCGCTAGGCCTAGGTAGGTACGGCGCTCTAGGTTAGGTTAGGTGGTTTGTTCGGTTAGGTAGTGCCCTGGAAATCACTTTTCTCCTGCTCTCCCCCACCCAAAAAGCCCCCGGTTCCCACTGGGGTCCCCCAAGATTGTTAGATGGAAACAAGGGTGTAATGCTTGATGCCACCAATATTAATTATCAGTTTAAGCATAATCAATAAAAAATACATCGGAAAAATATATATTCTTCTGCAAACAAGAGACGGAGCTCTCCTTTAGATTTACCGTTTTAATAAATAATTAAGTATTTGTTTAGTCTCTGTACCCTTCTCTTTGAGGAAATACTTTGAAATGTTTATGTTCTGGTTATGAGTCCTGTATACTCATTATCAAAGTGGTAAGGGCTTTAAAGTGGATTAAAGAATCTCTGAACTCGTCACCATCTCTTAAGAGTTCATAACAAGTGATAAACTGGGATTGACTAATGTGTAGAACATAAAGTAAACTTAGAGAATGGCACGAAAACTATTTATATTCCTGCATACCGCATACCTTTCAAAATCAGAGAACAGGTAGAGAAAGAGGTCAATAAATGGGAAGAAGGTATCATTAGGCCTAGTGTGTCTCCATACAACTTTCCTCTGTTAGCAGTTCCCAAGAAGGACGGTTCTGTTCGTGTATGCGTCGATTTTAGACGTTTAAATGAAAAAACAATCCCTGACAGATATCCAGTCGCGTGCATACCAGATCTTTTTGTAGAAATCGGGGAACATAATATTTATAGCTCAATTGATTTAGCGCAGGGTTTTCTGCAGGTGCCTCTTAGTGTGAGTAGTAAGGAATATACGGCTTTTTCAGTACCCAAGGGACACTATGAATTTACGCGAATGCCGTTCGGTTTATCGGGCAGTCCGATGACTTTTACCAGGTTGGTGAACACAGTTTTGCACGGGTTATTGGGTAAAAATGTTTTTGTATATATGGATGATATTTTAGTCGCAACAGACATGATCGTGCAACACCTGGAAGTGCTTAAGGAAGTACTAGGAGGCTTAGATTAGCAGGGTTGAAAATTAAGCTAGCTAAGTGTTCGTTCTTGAAAAAAAAATCACATATTTAGGTCATTTCATATCCAAGGAAGGGTTAGAGTAAACGACGATAAGGTCAAAGCAATAGCGAATTTTCGCACCCCGAGATCAAAGAAAGAAATTAAGCCATTCCTGGATATCGCCGGTTTCTTTCATAGGTTTGTGAAAGGGTTCTCTAACATAGCAGCTCCCCTAACAGGTATATTGCGGGAAGATGTTCAATTTCAATGGGGGATACCCCAGACTGAGAGCTTTCAAAAGCTTAAGGACGCGTTAATGAATCCTCCAGTTCTGAAATTTCCAGATTTTAGCAAACCATTCACATTAGTGACTGATGCCAGTCAGAAGGGTATAGGTGCTTGCCTTATGCAAAAGTTTGATGGGAAATTCATCCCATGGCCTTTTATTGCATGAAGTTCAGGACAAAGGTCAGCAATGAGAGATCAATGGCTACCATAGATAAAGAAGCCTTTGTAATAGTATCAAGTTTGGTTCATTTTAAAATGCTACTGATGGGGAATCAAGTAAAAGTCCTTACAGACCACAAGCCATTGTTGGATCTTTTTAATAAGCCCGATTTGTCGCCTAAAAGAGCTCGATGGTTTCTAACTATCAGAGATTTCGATGCAAAGCTCAAATATATAGAAGGCAAATTAAATGTAGTATCGGACACCCTTAGAAGTTTTTATGACACAGAAGGATTTCAAGTTGTGCTAGTCACTAGCGAGTCTATACAATGGGAAATGGGTCTTATAGAGCAAAGGCAGGATGAAGATGAAATTTTGGCAGACGCAAAGGCGTTTCTTAAGGCCTGTCCACACGAGTGGGCCTGATCGGCGTGCTTCGGTGTTGACGGGCAAATTCTGGCGGGCTTACTCATGAAATGTTGTCCACACAGGTGAGGCGATGGAGAGGTGGGCGTACCCGACGATGCCAGTGGTGTGGTCAGTGCGGTACGATAAACATGGTGCCTACCGCAAAGAAGAAGATATTGTAGCATGATAATTGCTTTGTGTGTGATGAAAAAGAAGAGAATATGGTGCAAAGAATGGCACGGTAAAAGAAATGTATATGCTTAACGTACGTCTGACAGGGTCGAAGTTCAAGCCATCGGGCACCACCATGGTGATTTTGCTACACGACCCATCGGGCAATTTGACGGTTTGCCCGTCAAGTGTGCCCGTTAGAGGGGAAGTCCGCCGATCAGGCCCGATCGTGTGGACAGGCCTTTAGAGGGGAATTAGTCAGGAAACGTTATAAGTTACAATTTTCGGGTTTAGAGTTAGAAGGTAATCTATTGGTCAGGAAAATTAAATATAAATTGAGAACTAGTGAAAGTAAAGGAGACACGACACAGATCGTAATTCCGAAAGTCCTAATTCCAGTGGTTTTGGATATAGTACATTGCAGGTTCGGTAGTCCACACTTGGGGATAGAAAAAACGTATAATGAGGTGCGTGCTAAATATATTTGGAAAAAAATGGGGAAAGAAGTGGAAAATTTTGCGAAAAAATATACAGTATGCAATGCATGCAAACCTGCATGGATAACTTCCTGCAAATTAGGGTCATATCCGATACCAAGTAGACCTTTTCAGAAGGTACATATGGATATCCTAGGAAATTTTTGTGAATCTAGATATGCGAATAAGTACTTGTTAGTAATAATAGATGAACTTACGAGGATAGTAGAAATTTTTCCACTTAAGCATAAAACAGCTGAAGAAGTAGCTATAGCATTTTTCAATGGTATCATTTGCAGATATGGCTCACCCGAGGTTTTATTGACAGGACAATGGCAGAGAATGTTTAGCGGAAGTCATGGGGATACAGAAAGTAACAATTATTCCATACAGACCTGAAGCTAATGGGTTGTTGAACGAGCAAACAGGAAAGTGCTTGAAGCTCTCAGGAAGACTGTAGAGGTGGTAATGATAAGAATTGGGGACAGATATATTGATGTTGTTAGACATAGTATTAACACTATGGTTAGTGATTCCATTAAAATGTCTCCATTTGAAGCTTTGTTTGGTTGCCAAGCACGAGGCACATTTGATCTGTTAACTATACCTCATCATGGAGAAGATACAATGGAAGCATTAATATCTACAAGCGAGAGAGAGACATGCTTGTCTCAGTCGTAATCTCGAGGCCACGACTCGAGAAATGGTAGAAAGAAGTAATAGCAAAACATCTGATCCTAAGATCAATGTTGGAGACAAGGTATTCCTGAAAATCAACGTGAGAAATGAACTAAATTACAAATTAGGTCCAAAATTTGAGGATCCTTTTTGAGTCGTTGAGGAAAAGACTGGAAACAGATTTGTAGTCTTAGAGGAAAAAACAGGTCGGTCGAAATTAACACATATATCAAAACTGAAAAGAGTTGGTTGTGGTAACTAATATAATGTCGCGCAGTTGCATTTTTTTCTGGTTTTCGCAAATTGATGGTGTAATGTGTTTAATGTTTTTCTTTCTTTCATTTCTTCTACTATTTTTCTTATTATGCGCAAACTGCAGCGTTTTTGGCGGTAAGATTCAGAGGTAATTATTTCACATGAAAAATTTATTGGGTTGAAAATATGGCAAATTTCTGTTAAGCTGAGAAATATTATGATAATCCCGTGGTGGTTCCTGTGTGTATGGGTTTATTGGGGCCGAATTTTTGGCGGCGTTTTGGGTGGAGGATTTTTGGGGCTGAATTTTTTTTTTTTTTTTTTTGTGGCTATAATCTTTGGCGATGGATTTTTTTGTGGTTATAATTTTTTCTGGCGGTGGTCTGTGGTTTTACAAGCCAAGAGGGGGTTATTGTGGTTTTATGGGTCCCTGTGAAGAGGTATTTTATTTCACCGGGTTATATTTGGCGGGTAAATAATGGGTGATTGTCTGTGGTTTATATCCCGACGAGGTGGTTATGCGGGTTTGTATACTTGTGGCAATGTCATGAATGAGTTATGTTTTTTCAAGACAAGTTTTTTTGGGTACTGTGAATGTCCTAGGATAATTTTTGTGGAATGTGGTTATATAGTATCAGTACAGAATTTTTGGGCTATTTGGAGAGTAACGATTTCTGAGGTTGCAAGTCTGACTAGACAAATCTATAGTGTGATTTGAGCAGATGAGGTATTCACAGGTGGATTAATGCTGATAATGCTGTGATGAGACCGGTTGCTGATTTTTCCTTTCGGAGTTGATTATTCGGAGATTTGCACTGTTTTCAGAGATGTCTATTATGACATTCCATGGGGATGTATGTAAGGGGTCAGTTCCGGTCGATGGGATATGTTGCGGCAGCAAATTTCGTAACGATACATACTGCATTATGTGTAAAAGCGCTAGATTATATATGTCTCTGTGTACATTTTGTAATGGGGAAAGTTCAATTATTATTTTTTTTTCTTTTCCTACAAGGGATGTTAGTAATCGGGGTTAAGCTTTACATAGCATTTCTATTATAGACAGGAGGTATAATTTATCAGGGTATATGTATAAGAAGGGGTATTCGGCATTATATTTCATGGAGGTATAGACATTATGGGGGATTTTTGATAATATATTTGTCAGATATAGGATTATTTGTGAGGATTCAGTGGGTAAAGATCATATTTTGTTTAGTGAGACATTTGTAATAATTGACTATGAGATTGAGTATATTAGTTAATGATAGATTTGTGTGGTAAAGCAAGACTTTAGTTATTCTATGATCATGTAGACTTTTCAAATACGGACACACGACGACTTTAGAGCATTCCCAACTTACTGTGATGGTGACGACGGAAACGGCTTGGTTCTACAGTACCAGATGTCGAATTACACACTAGCGGCAATGCTATGGATCGCCTTTGCAATGGACGAGATGTCGTCGGTGGATCGTCTCAGGATATGTTCTGGCACAAATCAGGGGTCTACAATCTTCTACGAGGCGGGTGCGAGATGCACTTGCATGGAAGTCGCGGGATATTTCCTTGACAACGAGGTGGTGGTTACGATTCCTTCATTGGAAGACGTTGAATTACAGGGGGTGTTGGATACACTTACAGTGGTCGCAGACGCTGAATAATGGCGCATGCTGAATTGTTTCGAGATGGTTCACGTGCTCAGCCTGGGTCTACAACTATCCGACAAAGGTGTTCGTGAAACACTTACATGGATCCATGAGGCTGTTCAAGTTTCGCCTATCTTAGAGACGGATGAATTCTTCTTCGACAAATGCTACACAATTCCAGTGATTGCGGTTATGGTATCCATAGTGATAGTCGAAATATGTGTTATAGGGCTATCTTGCAAACATTATGAACCAGTATATACCAGCTGCTGATGTGGTGTGCGACGGGAGTGCACAAAAGACATAGGTGGCCGAGCAATCATCTTAAAAGAAAGTGTGATGGTGAATTGTTAATCTTAGCTTTTTCCGCTTAGAGACAGGAATGCTTAGTGACAAGCGCTTGGCTCCTCGAAGAGTGCTTAAATGAAAAAACAGTCAGAATTGGTGACCATGCGATATGAGGTTGTCGACCTTTCAGAGATCACATGATTGGGTCATGCGGCGCGCTCAGTTGCTATGGCATTCCGAAAGGCGTGTCTGTTTGTGTTTGTAGCGTGTGGTGTATGGGGCCTAACAATAAGAGATGCAAAAGAAGAGGGAACACTCTTTGTTTACCTGTGTCGTGGTATAGAACACACATTGGAGAAGGTTCGAGGACACCCATCGCAAGATGGGTTCATGGCATCATATAAGAGAATGGGTTCTCTAAAGACTTTGACCATTTAAATGGCGTAATTAATCAGACAGTGAGATTTAGGGGTAGTGTTTACTTATTCTAGTTCAGGAGAGGAGAATGACAGTTTACGGTTTTTTTTTAGGGTCTTTTACTCCATTTTTATATTCATTTTGTTCCATTTTGAGGGTCTTTTACTCCATTTTATATTCATTTTGTACCATTTAATTTTTAGCTAATTTGGGAAATAAAAAGTATATTTTTGTATCTACGAGGATTCAGTTTTAGCTCATGGCGAAGGATAATCAGCAAAGAGAGGTAAGTGAGTTGCCTGTTTGCTTAATTTGTTTAAACGAGTGTCATTTAGTCCTAAAAGCTCGTCAATACACACACACGCACACACACACACATATATATATATATATATATATATATATATATATAATATATATATATATATATATATATATATATGTGTGTGTGTGTGTGTGTGTGTGTGTGTGTGTGTGTGTGTGTGTGTGTATGTATGTATGTATGTATACACAAACAGGTTAGAGTAGGAATAAAGCCATAAAAACTCTGGTCACAAGCAGAATAGTGGAGTCACAACAATTGTTCACGTTAAATGATTATAATGTGAGGAAGCAATATTATTATTATTATTATCATTATTATTACTATTATTACACAAGAAAAGCAGTGCTCTGTGAGAGACCCAAATCCATAGTATCCTCAATCATGAAGCCCAATATCGACGGTTGGATTGATCAAGTGTCTTTCCGGAATGAACAGTTCGAATGTTCAAGTGCCACTTGTAGTCACGAGTAGGATATACTCGACTTCCCTCTTTTGTGTGGCAAGATAAGGGAAGAGGGGCTCTTGGTCCATTCTAGGGAAATGGCGGAAGAGAGAGAGAGAGAGAGAGAGAGAGAGAGAGAGAGAGAGTAAATTGTGACAAATTTGTCAACGGTGTTCAGATTCTAGAAATTAATTATTTTCCTTTCTCTCTCTGTCTCTCTCTCACTACCATCCTCAGTGTTCAGAATTTGTAAAAAAAAAAAATGAGATTATTCCTTTTTTTTCCTTCCCATTTTCTCTCTCTCTCTCTCTCTCTCACACTCTCTCTCTACTCTCTTCTCTCTCTCCTCTCTAACCCTACCATCCTCAAGATGTCGAAGAATTGTAAATTGGATCATTCCTTTGTACCCCAAACGGCACCCTCTCTGTCTCTGTCTCTGTCGTCTCTCTCTCTCTCGATCCAACCCCAACATCCTCAGGCAATGATTCGCCGTCTCTTTGAATCAGTTGTGTTAAATATTAGTATCCCCTCTGCATTCGTATAATTAGTACAAAAATATACGTTCATAGAAGCAAGAGAATTCAATTTAAAACTCTGAAAGGCCAAGACATATCCAAAGGTTTGAGAGCGTTGATTATATATATAATCTAATCTATATATATATATATATATATATAATATTAACTTATATAAATACATACCATACATATACATATATATATATATATATATATATATATATATATATATATATATATATATATATATATGTAGTATTGGTATATATATATACCTAGCTACGATTGTCAGGGCCACGATAGTCCTACCAGCCAATATGCATTGATGGAAGGAATGCTATCGGAAATAACAGTAGTCATATCTCATTCCCTGGTGGAAGGCGAAAAAGCATATCAATAACCCGTTTTCCACTTTAATTAAATTGATACCAATAATAATAATAATAATAATAATAATAATAATAATATCTCCATTCGATACGGTAATCGTATCTGAATTATACGCCATCCAGATATGATCATTATGCCTCACTTGTGAAATACTATTATCTGGACAAGGGCTATCGTTCAATATAATGAGCCACTTTACCGTATAATTGCATAAATAAATAACATAAACGAAAAACAAGCGAGGTTCCCCAATGGACACTGAATCATTTACCTATTATAAACTAATAAACTACATGGACGAGATGAATC
The DNA here is from genome assembly GCF_015104395.2 of Macrobrachium nipponense. Lineage (NCBI taxonomy): Eukaryota > Metazoa > Arthropoda > Malacostraca > Decapoda > Palaemonidae > Macrobrachium > Macrobrachium nipponense. The sequence goes on along the minus strand of NC_061088.1, from coordinate 13,158,080 downwards.
ATTGGGGATCATCAATTATACATCACAGATACGAAAACACGTACTTACATCTGCTGTATACAATGCACAGGACAGGACAGCAATGACCAGTCACACATATCATGATTTTTTTCTTATACGAATACAGACACTTACATTACACATAAAAATTCAGGTATAAAAAGCATTAACATTTCCAGTACAGACAGAAAGGCAAAGAAAAAAAAACAAAACAAACAGACAGACAGATTATCTCCTGTCAAATACTTCTATGACTGGTGATCTACTTTTGTACTGAGTCTGACTGAAATACCTTCAACTGTTAAAGAAGAGTCGCAATGACAAGTTAAGCAAGACAGACAGACAGACAGACTGACAGATGTGCAAAAGGTGTTAAATAAATATTAGTATTCCCTCTGCATGCGTATAATTGGTACAAAAATATGCTTAAGGGTCTACTTGTGAGCCATTCAAATCGACTCAAATCTGAAGGGAAATGTGACAGACTTCACAGATGTAAGTGTAAACAAGCAGGCAGACAGACAGCTTGAGTATGCTGGTCTACTTTTGTACCATGTTTGTCCGGAATAACGTCTTAAACAGTGAAAAACGGTAGGAGGAGTTGCAACAAAACAAAGAAAATTCAAAATCTGAGATATAAAATAGATGCAAATCTCTAAATGTAACAGGATTATATTGTCACTGAAAGACAATATTAGCTGAAAAGCTCAGTATAATCATAATCTTCCTTCTAATAAGAATAATTAACCGTTGGTGCATCATGATATTGAATTAGTTACATCGTTTGAGATAAAAGGAGATTAAACTGTAGCACATAGATACGAAAGAGAGAGAGAGAGAGAGAGAGAGAGAGAGAGAGAGAGAGATCCTAAACAGACTATCATATACTTTCGAAAGTCTTTTAAAAGGATTTCCTTTTTCAAGTGCTACAAAGTTTTGTCATTCTTCACAAGACTAAGTTGGGCCTAACTGGAGGTCGCTCGAGAATATCTCGAAAGTTTAAGATGGGAAAATCCTTCTTAAACAGACAGTGGAATTTGCAACTTAAAAAGTTCACCGACGAAGACAGACTGAAACGTCCATAACCTCTGCATCTCGTAAAAACAGGCAAGTTTTACACTCGTTTCCCGGCATGCGTCAGAAACTAGCACAGATGTCTACTCGTATTAGGTGCCATGGTTAAGCACGTGTATGCGCAGGTGTGCAGATAATTTGTTACAGTGGCATAGCTACAAGACAAGGTATTTTCGCGCTTTCTTAGCTTTCTTACCAACCATATCATATCAACGGAGAGGTCGTAGTCATCAGCCTCTCAAAAATATAGAACGAGTCTAAAGGGTTACTAATTCGCAGAAGAAAGAGAAAAATAAAAATTAGGGAAATGTGAATAATGTAAGTACAACACATATCAGAGAGAGAGAGAGAGAGAGAGAGAGAGAGAGAGAGAGAGAGGAAATACGCTATAAAGAGAGAGAGAGAGAGGGAATACGCTCTAAAGAGAGAGAGAGAGAGAGAGAGAGAGAGAGAGAGGAGAGAGAGAAGTCGATTTCTGACAGAGGCAATCTGGATTTAGGTACGGTCTGCTAAACCACTGTGTTTCTGTCGAGCTAAGCACTTGATTATATTTTTTGTGTTTTTAGTGATTAGATGAATACAGTAGGATTCAGTCAGGATAATTTAAGCACGTAGTTGACATCCCTATTCCAAAAGATTTTGGAGTTCTGCAAGGCCTTTCAACTTCTTGTTCTTTACTTAGCAGACAAAGCTAAGTCTGCTAAGTATAGGACAAGAATTCGAAAGGCCTTGCAGAACTCAGCCGTCTCTCCTTCCGTCGTCGATTTTGTCTTTATTTAACATTCATCAAGTTCCATTTATTCGTAATTCAGTTATACATCCATACATACACACCCACATATAGATACTATATATATATATATATATATATATATATATATATATATATATACTATATATATATATATATATATATACATATATATATATGCATAACACAAACACCTTTGCGAATTATATGCGTGCAATTAGCGATAATCTGTCTACGTTTCTGCGATGGGATGTATCTTTCTTGCCTGCCAGCTATGACCATCAAACACTTTGAAAAGGAAGCATGAAGAAAAAAGAAAAAAAAATTACCTTTCTTAAACTTTTGCAGACGTCCTAATTGGACACACTCCTGAATTTCAGAAATCTCGCCGGTCATCAATAACCTTAAATAGGACATGATGACCGTCGTAAAACAGACTAACTTCGGGGGACATTCTGCGAGAAGTGGAAGAAAAATGAAATAAACGAAATCTCGAATTCCAAGCAAGACGCGACATTGCAGATTTCTTGCTGGATTTTTCCTCGGGAAGGAGAATGTGTCTAAGTTCAGCTTCTGGCATTTTTCCAGTAATAGTTTTATTGGACGTCATACCCTTTCTGTTTAAGTATTAACCTTTTTATACAAACGTATACACACACATAACACAAAATATATATATTCCACATATATCTTAAGATGTATAACTGAATCACTAGAGTTTGGAACGGGATAAATAAATAAATAAGGTATAGGCCACGAAAGAAAGTGAAACAAAGTGAAACACTGGAGTAGCTGCAAGATCTTTCGACTCAACGTCCTTTACTTAGCAGACTGACTGCTAAGTAAAGGACGTTGAGTCGAAAGATCTTACAGCTACTCCAGTGTTTTACTTTCCTTCGTGGCTTATACCTTTATTTATATCTTAAGATGAGTACAACAAAAGTACGGATGGATGTTATTCGTACTTTTGTTGTACTGTACTTTGCGTTGACCATAATGAGTTTAAGTTTGTATGTTATTGCTGGAGTAAATAGTTGCGATGTTTCCTTTGAGCTACCATAAACTAAATATGGATCATCCTTTCTCAAAGCATGAATAGAGAATAAACATGCCAGTAGAAATCAGTTTTTAAGGGCTGAAGGAGTACCAGGGTCTGAAGACTACCATGGAATTTCACTACAAAATGAGAATACTGACTAACTACAGCAAAGGATGCATGAGTGGATGAGTGGACTGCGAAGTTCAAGAGGGGGGGAAGAGCCATCGGGAGAAACAAAAATATCACGACCCTGACGAACAGTTCAGTCAATATCCAAGATGCCAGAAATCAGAAGCGTATTAGTCAATGTTCTACATTTAAAATTATTCATGAAAGGTGTTCTTCTCATAAGGTCCGCGTGTAATGTTTGTCTGTTTGTTTGTATGGTGTTTTTACATCGCATGGAACCAGTGGTTATTCAGCAACGGGACCAACATCTGAATCCAGAATCTCGCATAAACTTTTTAACGGACCCGCGATGGAGCTCCCGAAATGCACCCGAGCATATAGTAAGACCGAGAGATTCCGGAAAATGTAAATAAGACCTTGAATAAGACCTCCTCTTCTTTTACCCAGGCCCTCCATTAAGTTCCAGCATCGGGTTTGCATATTTGCATCCATGTATTCTTCGGGGGGAATATTGTTAGCTTTGGGGAAGCACCAGGTGAATCCACTTAGTTGGTAAGAAAGGAGCCTGTTTTTTTTTTTTTTTTTTTTTTTTTGTTTTTTTTTTTTTTTTTGGCGATGATGAAGTGAGAGAGAGAAAAAAAGAAAGTCTAAAGAAATGGTTCGAGGAAACGTAATTGCTGCGATAAAAATAGATCACTGGAGACGATACGAAACACAACTTTGACTTTTGAAGATGCCGAAATAAACTATAAGGGTCGATATGAAATTTAAAAACACGGGCATATTGCAGGATAATAATAATAATAATAATAATAATAATAATAATAATAATAATAATAATAATAATAATAATAATAATAATAATGATTGCAGGTCCACAATAATATCGCATGTGAAGTATATAAAGTGTTTAATGACAAGAGCTTTCGAACCCTGCACCAGGTTCATCCAGCAGAATAACCAGCAGGAATTCGAACAACAACGGAATCACCTAGTTGGGCTGTTGAGCGCTTCCTTCATTTGCGTTCGTCATAGTGGAATAATTGTCCTATTCAGAAGTTTACTTCGAAAGATTTTTAAATTCATAATGTTCACTTTGCTGAGGATGAACCTGGTGCAGGGTTCGAAAGCTCTTGTCATTAAACACTTTATATACTTCACATGCGATATTATTGTGGACCTGCAATCATTGTTATCATTTTCGACACTGAAAATTGTGCCCACTAATAATAATAATAATAAGAAGAAGAAGAAGAAGAAGAAGTAGTAACGAAAAATCTTGATAACAAAAAATAAAAATTAGAACATAGAATTATTACTATTATATGAAAAAAATAAGTGACGAAAACCTACACAACAGCACATTAAATAATACCAATACTACAGAAAATACTTATATTGACGCCATTACATTACCTCCAAGACTGATTAAAATTACAATACAGTATCAACCACCCCAAAAAAACACAAGTCCGTTATTGCTTTGCAGGTCATTAATTAAGTTCCCAAAGCTTCAGTTTCCCTGCGAGAACGAATTTCCCCTGACAATATCGGCTGATTGAAATCACCTCCGTCGAGGAGGTCTAGACCAGTTTTCCCTTAATGATAATATACATAATTTTGCCCTCCGTGGTTCGTACAGTTCTTCCTTTTTTAAAAGATGGGTGTCGTTTCTTTCATTTATTTATCTTGACTTACTTCACGTACTTTAGGTAGGGCTCTCTATTTCCATGGATACCAGCAAGAGCTAAATACATCCGCATTACGAAAATATTGATTAATAGTCGGTGAGTATAAACTTTATATTAAAAGAATTTTTATGCATAATACCTTGTTAAGGAGACGAAATCCAAGACAAAGCACCTCTACCTATGAGCAATATTTACACACGAGTTGTAAGCGAGGACATTCCTTCATGAAATTAATACAAAAATGTTAAGTATACCTTAGTTTAACCAGACCACTGAGCTGATTAACAGTTCTCCTAGGGCTGGCCCGAAGGATTAGATATTCTTAGGTGGCTAGGAACCAATTGGTTACCTAGCAAAGGGACCTACAGTTTATTGTGGGATCCGAACCACATTATTTCGAGAAATGAATTTCTATCACCAGAAATACATTCCTCTGATTCTGCGTTGGTAGAGCCGAAAGTCGAGCTTCGAACCACCGGATTGGTAGGTGAGCGAGAAAACCACTCATTCAACGAGGAACTAGTAATTAAGACTACAGATCGGCATAAGTTTCTATATCGGTCTCCGTTACAACCTGTATATACCTTTCGCACCTCATACCGAACTGCCCGAATGAAATAATAATATCACTAAGGTAAGTTCTAGACCTGTGGTCTTTAAAAATGAAAATAAAAGTATATTTTCTTTTATCGGGACCTATAATTATAAATAAAAAGAGTATGTAAAAATATGGAAATAAATAGATATTCTTTTTCTTATTCTATCCCAAAAAATGTTCACTAGTTCATTTTTAGATCATAACAATGGTCATGAAAAGATTCTGAGCATATTTGTATACTGAATTTACACATGTACATGATGTCTTGTGCAAACATCAATCAGTATGTGAGCCACGATTATTGAGTATATTTACATGAATAAAATAACCACAAATATGATTCTGATAAAATAATTCCACGTCAACCCGGATTCACTCACTCCAAGTAGCATATAGCAGCTTCCTCACAAAGATACACAAAGTAATAATGCAATCATTATCGAATTTATATTACAGCCTTTGATCCTCAGGTTTATATCATATTTAAATTAACAGAAGATGAATTAAAACGCTAGTGTTTTCACTCTTTCCTTACCAGTGATACCAGGCGGAGAAGAAAAACTAATTCAAGTAAATGATTTTGAAAAGCGCATTTTAATGACCCAGAATACATTATGAGTAATGGAAGCCGTTATAAGAGGCTCAAGTTACAAAACTGCACCAGTCATAAATTTCCATTAGGAAATATTCTATTCAAAAGAACTGTTTCTGCGTCAACAATCACAGAGAGCTGAACTAATCACAAAATAAAACGTCTGAGAAAGTGTTCCCGAAGATCCGTTATCGTAATTACTCAAGAACTGCTCTTCTAACGAGGCAGAAATCTCCTGCAAAACAAAATCCCATTGAAAAATGATCGGGATTAATCAGTCTGGCAGAAATATCATTCATTAATTTGCGTCCAGTGCAAAAGGAATACAAAGCATTAAACCGCCACTGAGTTGTTCTTTCCTTTTTAATTTCTCATCTTCCTTCTCCTTTTGGTCAGGAAACCGAACCAAGTCAAACTCGGCCATCGCAAGGAAAGTGTTACTGGACTCCACTTTTTGAATCCTTATTTTGGTAATTCATTGAATTCCATGGGGTCCTCTTAGGGTATAAGTTGAACAAAGAGTGACAACTGGAGAGAATAAAAGATATAAAGAAAATTCTAACGCTTCATTGGACTTCTTCTCTCACGTCCTCATTAGATATAAAAAAAAAAAAAAGTTTTAATTTTAATTACCTCACTTATGGGGGTTATTTGGTTGTATTTGGATTGTTCATGCCTTCGTCTGCTTTCACCCTGATTATACAAAAACGTACGTGTGGATTTTCACAAAACTTCTACCATAGGTGGGCCTCCTGACAGAAAACAAGTAATCAAATTTTGGCAAAAATATAGGTATCGCTATGGGACCAGGGAGCATATTCCCCAAACTGTAACCGAGCACCGAACCTTCCCTGAAAAGGTGGACGCCATATCTTCAAAACTAACCGTTGAATCTTGAAAAAATATCTCATTATGTTTCCCATACCCAAATTCACTAACGAATATTGCAATGAACTAAAAAAAAAAAAAAGGCTGGTGCAATACCAGTATACATCACGGGAATTTGCGACCGGGGATGGTAATAACTAAGTCAAGGTGGAGGTTTGCTTTCTCCAAGCACTATATTGTTTGTTTGTTGTATATGGTGTTTTTACGTTGCATGGAACCAGTGGTTATTCAGCAACGGAACCAACGGCTATACATGACTTCCGAACCACGTCGAGAGTGAACTTCTATCACCAGAAATACACATCTCTAACCCCTCAGTGGAATGCCCGAGAATCGAACTCGCGGCCACCGAGGTGGCAGGTCAAGACCATACCGATCACGCCGCTGAGGCGATTCCAAGCACTATAATTCCTTTCGCCATCGTAATCGCAGCGAGGAACACTGAAAGCCAACCTCCCTTCGAGAGGCCGATGACAGCAGCCTCCCTTTAATATCTATTTCGAGTAGAATATCCATCCGGCTGCTGGGTGGAATGACTGAATGGGCTGAATTATAGAAGACCCTCAGCCCTGTTCGTCACCTCTTGCTCGAACGAGACCTTTTCCATGATCGACAATAAAGGTCACGTTAAGGCGTCACTTGAAAAAATATGGCGGCCGCAATCTGAGATTTGTCTTCTCGGTCAATAATCAGGGAAGAAAAAGCTGAGATCACAATCGAAATAGTAAAACGAGTCTTCAAATGGAGAAACAAATCTAGTTATGTAAATGTGCATATATTTAAATTTAAATCTGTAAGAATAGCTTTCGGGAATCTGTTCGGTTCCCCTTTTCAATGATTGAAAAGGGGAACCGAACAGATTCCCGAAAGCTGTCCTTACAGTTTTAAATTCATATATATGCGCATTTACATAAACTGTGGATTTGTTTCTCCAATCAAAATAATGTTTATGAAAAAGCAAAATTGAGTCACTTGAATGCAATGCCATCAACGACAATAATAACAATGACGAAAAGAACAGACAGACACTGACTGAAGACAGTGCTAGTTGCAAAGTGTCGATTTCAGCTATTTTAGCTAAATATGCATTCAAGTAAAAATAAAAAAATAGTAGTAATAATGAAACGATGAGCTATGAAGACAACGTCAAAAACAGGTGGAAGTAAATCAGTTCAGTTCCAGGATTTTTGCTTTCAAGAAACGATGCAATATTACCGGAGCTGGAATTATGATATTCATCTGCGAAATACGAAATAAAATATGAAAAATGTATCGCCTACACACAAGGCATATAGGTTTCTCCCTTTTCTTAATTCCTGAAGGTGGCATTCTTTTGGAATCAAGGTGGTTGGGTAAATTTGAAGATTGGATATTACAACCAACTTTACTTCGAAATAATAATAATAATAATAATAATAATAATAATAATAATAATAATAATAATAATAATAATAATAACAGAGACGACTTATGATGATTGTTACGACGATAGTTCATCATTCACAAATGATAAACACTGATAAACCATTAAGTTTTATTTAGTTATTTCATCTGGGGATATAAATGACTTTGGTGACCTCATTAACATTATCATTTACCTATCACTTTTATTATAATCATATCATCATACCCACCGTGATTTTTATCATCATCTGTTGGGACAAAAGGGGAAAAAACGAACAACAAATGCCCATCAATACTAAGAAAGACTACGGGAGAAGGATAATCAGAAAACCACTAAAATAAAGTCACTCTGTGACTCCACAGTCCTAGAGGAAATCCCTACTGGAAGGGGAAGGCCATAAGATATATATAGCATCTCCCAGGTAACCCTTACTAAAGGGAATAATAAATGAGCTAAATTGTGGATCTGTCAGACTGCCCTCTTTTACGAACTCGTAAGTACCGAATCCTTAATTAATCTGAGACTGTATAAGCATAAACAATTTCAATACACACACACACATCCTACATGATAATGCTTGGTCCCCATGTGTTCGGGTAACTGCTTGTCATTACAGTTAACATTACATGGCCATGAAATATACTGGCTAATATATATATATATATATATATATATATGATATATATATATATATATATATATATATATATATATATATATATATATAAAAGAACTAAGTGCATAAAATAAATACGTTAGCCCTGGTTTGCGTCAGCAATGCACGTCAATGTAAGCAATTCCAATCCCGTTATAAACAGGAGACATCAGAGACTGAGCAATTCTGTCCATCTCAGGGTCCATCGAGTAAGAAAGCTACATTTCAAGAAGTAAATAACGGGACCACTCAAGCGAAGAAGTGAGAAAGAATTCCCGAGGAAGCAAAATTCTCCATTCGAGATATCATCTGTCTCTCTCTCATTCCGAAGATTACACACACA
>NC_061088.1:13122143-13148415 GCF_015104395.2 Macrobrachium nipponense | reverse complement strand
GTCTCTTTCTGCATCAAAAGAATTCAGCCAGAATACGAGTTTACGTTCAGAGCATTTCATCAAATGTTTGTATCAAATGATCACGAACTGGTAAACCAAACAGATGCATGGCGAGAGAGAGACGAGAGAGAGGAGGGGACGAGAGAGAGATGAGAGAGAGAGAGGAGAGGGGGGGGGTTTAATGATAGCTGGCAAGCCATTGAATTCAGGAGGAGAGCGCTATACTAAAAGAGCAGTTTTTTCCATTTCATAAATTATTCGAATAATGGAAGACTTCAGGACACGGGGGACATAAAGCATCAGAAATATTAAGGTACAATAGAAACGCATGAAGGATAGAAAGAGATAACAATTAGACTCTGAGCTCATGAGAAGAATATTAAAAACCAAAATCAAAAAGTTCAGTTTACTGTCCTTATACCAAGCTGTCAACAGCCTTAGAGATACAGAGAACAATGGTAAAAGTTTCTCAAAACAAAAAGGCCACAGATGGACTTAACATCAATGAAGAACTAAGGAGAAGTTCCAACTGCAAGTCATCCTCTGGTGTGAGGAATATAAAGGGGCCAAGTTAAGTCTTTACACTCTCAAATATTAAGCTGGAAGGAAACTATTACTATTACATTTACTTACTACCTAAGCTTCATAATTGCTTTTGTCTTACCTGTTATCGCAAGGTCAATAGGGGTTAGTGACATTTTTTTGTTTGTTATTAGCGAAAAAACAATAAATAAATAGAATAAAAAAAAAGAATACTATTACTATCACATTTACCTTCCTACCTAAGCTTCAAATTAATTGTTTTTTGTCTTGATAATATATAAAAGCATGTTATCGCAGTGTCCAAAAGGACTTGTATCCGTGCATAGGGTTTAGTGAAATTTTCATTTAAAAAAAAAAAAAAAGATTCATTTACAGTATTCGTCTTCGTTTCCGTCTCCATTGACTCTACTTATACTCGTCCGTTTTTCTTTTCCTGTTACCAAGTGGCATTCTAGAAAGATGAGAAAAAAAAAACGTTCTCTGAACCGTTATTTTTTTTCCATCTTTATTAATGAGTCTTTAGACCCCTTTTGTGACAACCCGCAAAGCCGCCCTAACGACTCCATTCCAAGGGGAAATATGCCCTTTCATCCTCCCCTTATTCCCTATTTCCCCCTTTCATCCTCCCCTTATTCCCTTGATCAAGTGAACTCATAATTCGCCCTCAATTTCTTCTTCAGTTCTCAACCGTAATCTCGTGCTGAATCAATGGGTTGATTTGTGAACAAGCAAAGGCTTTTTTTTTTTCAACGTAAATTTTCTTTGGCATATCACTTCCTTTCTTTAAAAGCTGGTTCCTTCTGGTGGATATAGTGGTTAGCCGTCTCCTTCAGGCCGATGGAAAATCACTGGCTCTGTATCATGATCAGTTACTGCCAGGGCAGGAGTGGTCTGTGGTGGGAGGTTTAAAATAATAATAATAGTAATAATGATAATAATAAGGTTTAGATTTTCTTGTTTAATCCTCTGTTACCTGATTGTAGGAAGTAAGGTTAATGGTTCCTTAGAATTCTGTCATTCAGTATCTCGTCTTTCAGAGTCGTGAGTTAGAGACGTACAAAAGAAAAATAAAAAGAAATATATCTTCAAGTTATTTACAGTTGATAACAGTGCTTTAAATACAATACTCCAAACCCAGCTGATATTTTGATTTAATATATCTTATTGTCATAAAATAATTGCCACATCCATAAAATCAAATTCCGTATAGTTAGAGACGCTGGACTCTTCAAGGAAATGAAGTTATGATTTTCAAACATTCCAGTATATGTTAGGGAGCACAGAAACTTCTTTTACTTTTAAAAAATGTGACCTTATAAAACATGCAAAAATAAACTTCCCTTATTACAATTTTTGAAAATATTGTTGCAAAAAAAATCTAATTATCTCGAACACTAACACAGAAAGAATGATTTGGAAAGAGCTTAGGATTCCAGTTAACTCCTAAGATTTTTTTTATTTATTTAGAATTCCACGCTCAAGAGCATTCTGGGAAAAATCACTGAGAAAATTTTTCATTCTTGTCAACATTAACTTGCTTTAATATCTCGTTTCCCATAATGCCCGATCCAGCTTCGCTCAGGATTTGGAAGGATTCATTAAATCGCAGTGTTCCAGAAAAGGGCATATTTCTCAGTGAGGTCCTGTTTGAACAGGGAATGGATGGGGGACATTTGCCTCTCCCTGCCGACAGCAGTAGCCTTTCTCTAATCCAGTATTATTCCATCCATTCCGAGAAACTTCTCTCTCTCCTCTCTCTCTCTCTCTCTCTCTCTCTCCACACACACACACACACACGGCACACACACACAAACAATATCTATATATATATAAATATATTATATATAGATATACTATATATATATATCAATATATATATAATATGTATATATATATATATATATATATATATATATATATATAATGGAAATAAATTCTTCTTTTAAAACAGGATACGTCTCAAGTATAAAAGGCCCATTAAAACACTGGTCTAAAGCTAAGGACTATATTTCGGTGGACTGACTCCCACCCTCTTCAAGTAGTGAATGACGGAAGAAGTTACAATTGGCGAAATATATAGTTGGGAGATATGCCCTTAGGCGATGCCTGGGGTCGCCGCTAAGCGAGGTTGGTTCTGTTAAGTTGCCTTTATTCGCTCCATCGTTGCCATCAGGAAAAATATTGTCTATATGGTCAGAGTCTCATGCTCCATTGGTAAAGGTTGATCCTATTATCTTGTTGTTTATCAGTGATGATTTTACCATTTGACATTTGTATCGACAGCTGCTCGTATAAAATTTAGGATGAGTTCCAATCCATGGTATGGTTCATGTTATTTATATGATGGAATATTGCTAAACTAGGTTGTCCATATCTAACTGAGCGCTTATGATGAGTTAATCTTTGCAAGAGATTATCCTGTGAATCCATTAGTATAACTTTATCACAATCCCTACAGGGGATTACATAAAATCCTACATCTTTAGAAACTGGTTTCTGCTGAACGTTAATTAAGGATTTCCCCAAGGTATCTAGATAAGTGAAAATGAAAAGGCATGGGGTGGCCTAACCGGTTTGTGTAACCTCTCACAAATTATCCACACACAGGGTAGACAGCAATTTTTAAGAGAGGGTGGATAGCAAGATGGAATAAAGTGAATATGAATAGAGGTACAGTAAAATGGAATGAAAGGGTTGCAGCTATGGGCCGAGAGGACACTGCAAAAAGCCTTAAGTAATGCTTACATTGCACCATATGAGGTGCACTGACGGTACTCAAACCCCCTACGAAGGGATTCTAAAGGTCCGAACTGGGATAAAATCCAACCGATGCACTAAGACGCGATAGAGGGCCAGGAACAGAGCAGAAATGTGGGGAATAATGAGGTAAAGTAAAAGGTTAAAAAAATTGTGGGCAGCTAAGGACGAAGGATCGCCACAAATGCCCTTTAGTAATGCCCACGGTGCACCCACGAGAGATGCCGAGAGAGAGAGAGAGAGAGAGAGAGAGTGTCTAATCCGAAGCAGAAGATCACCTCTTGAAAACGGCAACGTTTAGAGAATTAATGACAGAATTTCATGGCCTGGCGTTTCTCTGGAAACTGATGACATTGGAAAATATGCTTGAGCGCTTGGAAGAAGAGAGAAACTAACAAAAAGTTACTGGCCGGAGGAGGTCACTTCTAACCACGCTGAAAAACGAGGTCGCATAGATATGGAGAATAACAGCGACAGAGCTAATATCACCTGATATTACTTCGTGGGAAAACGTAGGGTCTGCTTGGGAGTCTGAAATGCCGGAGCTTATGCAAGACTCATTCGTTTACCTAAGCGCAATAAGAGCAGAAATTCTCTTCATAAAAACGTCTGGTTATTTTCATTCTTAGCACTTCATATCTACTGATGTTCTTTACCTATGCTGACTCCATTCCTTTGTCGTTTAATCTCCTCTATAGCAATTTACATTGCTCGCCAAATGTTCTTCGCAAACTCACATTATTTCAGACAGGTCACTCCATTCTTTACGAAGAATCGAGCGAATTTTTCTGATCATTTCAGACCATGGACGCGACCATCAACAAAGGAGAGAGAGAGAGAGAGAGAGAGAGAGAGAGAGAGAGAGAAATCGCTGTCCCACCCAGGATATCACTTAGGACGATACATAAGAAATCACGGCTATTCTTGGAACAAGTTTCAGAAATACGTAGAAGAACGCACTGGCAAACTTTTCCTTTGCCAGCTGGTGCGAACTTCAGTGGGTCACAATGTGGCGTGAGTAGCTAAAAGAGTGGAGACAGAGTGAGAGTGAATATTTCCATTCAAACTGCCATCAGAATTCTTCTGACATCATGGATGATAATAAAATAAAATAATGAATAATTCAAAATTTCTCTCTTTCCTCGGCACCTAAATATAAAAAAATTTTTATCTAAATCGTAAAGTGTGATTTGTTTATCCGCTTCATAACGAATTAGTATCCAGAAGTCGCCATCCCTTCCGTTCTACGCACTAAAGTTTTGGAATGAGGCTGCAATGCCGTGGCCATATCCCCACAGACGGTCGCAGTGACCTATAACCTGCTATGCTGCTAGGTGTGGTCACCCTTCCAAATACTAACCAGACTCAATGATGCTTTATATCACTGATCGATGTTTAATGAAACAGACTAGCAAAATAAGTAATACAGGCAAAAACTATAACTGAAAGTCTCAATGACTGGGTGCGATCAAAAAGAACAATCTGAATTGCATAGACGTCTATGCTGCATCGTTAACGAATAACCAAGGAGGCGATACTCTTGTATACTGATTTCCAAAAAATGAACTTGCCCAAACGTCAGTTATTCTTAAGCTCAGCGCCTCTTTTTGGTCATGGTTGATGAAAACGTTATTGCTAAACCCTTCAGAAAAAGTGCTGAGCTCAGCGGTGAGGTGAGAAAACCAAACGATATTTCTGGCCTCGTTTATGCCAACTAGGAAGTCCCGGATGTGAAACATGCATGTGGAGGCACTAAAACATTCGAGTGGAGGTATTCAATTGTGGATGCAGCATGGAGGGGCCAACGTAATGAAGTATGCACGTTAAGGTAATGAAAACTACATGTGAGGGCAGTGACATATGCATGTTGGAGTAGTTAAACATTCATGTGAAAATACTGAAACATGCAATATGGAGATAATTAGTAGGTCTTGTGGTTATGATGTATGTAACGGTACTACGAAATGCAAGTGAAGGCAGTGAAATATTCATGTACGGGTACTGAAATATTAATTTGTAAATATCCAAAAAGGAATTTGAAGGTATTAATATTGGTTGTGAAGTCAACAAATTATCTATATCAAAGTAATAAAACATGTACCTGAGCAGAATAAAATAATACGACACGCGGGTGAAGGTTTATAATAATCCTATCAGGGTATGATAAAATATGTGAAGATAATAAGGAACGTCAATAAACATGCATGTGGAGAGCAGTACATACGCCAAGAAAGATTGGAATACAATACTTGTCGAAAAGTGTTTGATATGGACAATGCCATGAATGTGTATACACGCAAACCGGTCCCAAGCCTTTATAATATAAAGATTAAACTGAGGATTAAACAAGCCTCTACCTAAAAAAATAATTAAAAAAATAAACTTTAGCAGCCTGGTGCAAGCGGCAATTTGTCACAATGAGACTCAGAAGCCAACAGAGAATGACAGTAAATAGGTAAAATAACCAGCAGTCTGTTCACAATTAAATCAAGGTAAGCATGACACCTCCATTCCTAGGAATCCGGTGCCATTCCGCCTGGCACTTGGGTGTGGTCTGAAGTCAAGATATTACATGTGTTAATATTGTTATGTGAGTCAGGTACTGATGTACTGTGTGCGAAAATAGATTAATGTATGGTACAGATAGATAGACGGATGGATAGAGATCAAGTATTTATTCCCAGAGGCAATCAACAATTGATTAAATGTTTGATCGTATTCTATGATAGTTTCACTCCTATGGCATAAAAATTACCCAGTCGACTTTCTCCTATTATGAATTTAGAAGGGACAATGAACACCTCACGGCAGTGCTCTCTCTCTCTCTCTCTCTCTCTCTCTCTCTCTCTCTCTCTCTCTCTCTCTCTCTCTCTCTCTACTAAATATTTAATTAATTTCTTAGGTCTGCAGAGGCACAAGAGATTTTAGGCAACCCTGCTATCTCGTCCTTCCTCGTCTAGTTCGAGAATCAATTACTGACCCTTCAGTTAGTGAGCTGAAAGAGATTACAGCTGCATTGCAAAGGAGAGAGAGAGAGAGAGAGAGAGAGAGAGAGAGAGAGAGAGAGAGAGAAAACCTAAGACATGAAATTTATGCAGCTGCTCCATCAACCATTATAATATTCCAACTCAATTAGTACCCAAGTGGAGGCCTCTCCGCTTAAGAGGAACACAGTCTTCTCCTCATTAGCTCTTTCTGTTTCCACCCTGACCCTCTAGGGCTGCCCTTTGACACTCACACCAACCCCCCGCCCCGCCCCCAGCCCCCACCCCCGTCCCCTCTCCCTAGGTCCTAGGCCTATTGCTTAGATTGCGTTTCTGGTATGTACCCTACTTGATGTTCTTTTTTGAATAGTCGGTATGAATAAGACCAGTCTTTTACTTTAATGTATCTTAACCATTACACATTATTCTTTTAATTTGCAGTTTTCTGAAAAGAAAACTATCGTGCCGAATTTGTCAGTCCGTCCGCACTTTTCCTGTCCGTTCTAAGATCCTAAAAACCACAGACGCTAGACGGTTGCAAATTGGTATGTTGATCATCCACCCTTCAATCATCAAACACACCAAATTGCAGCCCTCTAGCCTCAGTAATTTTGATTTGATTTAAGGTTAAAGTTAGCAAAATCGTGCGTCTGGCAACGATACAGACCATGCCGCCACCGGGTCGTGGCTAAATTTTCGTAGGCCGCGGATCATACAGCATTATACCGAGAACACCGAAAGATAGATCTATTTCTGGTGGCTTTGATTAAACGCTGTAGCGGCTGTGCAGAAACTCTATTGCGCCGAAGAAATATTACTTACTTAGTTATCTAATCCACTATTTATCATTCATTTCTTATCACGTCTCGTTGGAAATATATTTGTAGTTAGCTCTTTAACGGCATTTTCATTGGCATAGTATCATAGGTGAGAATTTTAATTCACTTTTCTCAGTACGAGTCATAATCTGAACAAGCCTAGATACAGATTTCGGTAATCTCTAAATCGGCCATACCTACTCTCCGAAAATGAAAAATAAATAGATAAAAAGCTTGAGTTAACATAGCTACAATGGAATTTATAAACATGAATAATGCTCGAGTTCTCGCAGGGAATCGAACTGCCTCCCTCCTGCTGGACCTCGTCTATTTGTCTGAGTATGAGAGACAAAGGACAAAGGAGAAAGAAGGTATGAATATTGTAGGAGTCACTTCATAAGTTTGCATCACAGTCGCGGACAACCATTCGAAAATCATTTTTAAACACAGCTTATGTTTGCGTAAAAGAGATGATTTTATTGCATTTCAGAAATTATCAACAAACGCACCGGCAGAATCGTGTGATGCATAGAAAGAAGAAGAAGAAGAAGAAGAAGAAGAAGAAGAAGAAGAAGAAGAAGAATTAGACGCATTCTCCCAGAAAGAAAGAATCATAAAAAAAGACTTCAAATAAAACAATAATGAAATCCCTTCAGCGACATATAATAAAACCCTGTCATTATCCGAGCTAAAAGGAGCTACGCCATTAGCAACGAAAATAGCAACAGGAGCAATCTGTACTGAGACACGTGTAACACTAATAAGAAGTCGTCATCTCCAAGGGCATAGAGGAAGGACCCCTCTCTCTTAGCGGATCAAATCAATGCGATATTCTTCGTCAGATTCCCGGGGAAATTACACAAACTTAACCGTTTACTCGGACGAATTCTTCTGACATTAAATGGAAGTATTATATGTCTTCTTTTACTTTTACTTTTACTCATCGAGTTTTCTGATGGAAATAAGACCTTTGCTGCCATACGAGTCAGCCTAAAGATGTGGTGACATAAGAGCGACTTTAGGTTGAGAGGAATGGAACTGATTTTCACTTACTCGGGGAGTGAGCCTACAAACTATTTTGTTGTTTTTGTCGTTATTGGGAATAATCAAGGTCTGTGGAAGAGCCCAAAATGGTCTGAAAAAGGCGTTTTGCTTTGAGTTAAAGATACAGGAAATTTAAAATACGATATTTATGATTTACTTTTTAGAATAAAATTTTTTTAAAAAATAATGTACACGTTAAACAGTACATAAAAAAGATTTTATAAAAAAATATAGCCCAGTTTTTTAAAAATAAAATGTTCGTTGGTGACACTAGGATCTTTGGCCGTACATTTTAGCACGTTTAATTCCCGTTAGGTTAGGAATATAATGTTTACAACTTATGCGTAAGGGGGAAATTTTGCACGTGTCCCGAGTAAGCTGGAGGTCGGATCACGCCTTGTTCTCAAAGTTCGTCTTGGTCCAGTTTATGAATTAAATATTTACGTCTACTTGTTTATGATTTAGATGTAAAATATTGCTGACAAAACTTATTTTATTTAGTTATAATGAAAGATTTAAAGAGGACAATGCCACACTATAGTAGATTCACATCAACCGTCCATTTGATGTCCAGGCCCGTCCCTTACGACGCTCTTGATTGGCTGTTGATAAGTCAATCAGCTTTGGAAACTCTCAGTCTCTCGAGAGAGTTCACGTAGGCAGGATGTATATGTTCCACCTCTCCAGAGGGATACTTTTGAAAGACGTATTCCTCAGGAGGTGGAGCATACATCCTGCCTATGTGAACTCTCTCGAGAGACTGGGACTTTTCAGCCCTGTGATTGGCTTATGAACAGCCAATCAGGAGCGTCGTAAAGGACTAGCCTAGACATAAGACGCACGGCTGATGTGAATCTATTATAGTTTGTCTGAAAGTTACGGAAAGCAAAGAGAGATTACTATCGGCATTGTGTGTGTGTACCTCGATAATCATGCTTCCTCAAAAGTAGAATATCCATTCCAAGGGAAAAAAGAAAAACACTAACAAGAGCAAACAAGATAGGAAGATAACAATGTTATTGCTAAACTGTTCAATAAGTGACAGATAAAATTACAAGGGAGCGCTCTGAAGAATTCATTAAAAAGAAAAAAAAAAAAAGCCCTCCGTGACGATCTCTTCCACGGTTTTACAATCAGTCAATCTTCGTCGTTTCTACTGTTCGACTTCATTCCGAAAGGAAATGAGACAATTGCTTACAAGGCTTAAATTCTCGAGAAGTTTTCTCGTGACTCCCAGAGACGGGGAACAGAATATAGAATTTAGGGCAGAGGCCAGGTGCTAGGACCTTGTTGTTGAAGATTAAGCTGGCCTTATGCCAGCACGGGCTCTTGCTCAAAGAGCAGCCCGTAGTTTGGGACCTATGAAGTCACTCAGCGTTGAAAGAGAAACTGACAGTAAAAGGATTTGAAAGGCGTAACAGGAGGAAAACCTCACAGTTGTGCTATGAAAAAGTTGTTAGAGGAGGTGGAAAGTCAGATGGAAGAATTAAACCTTCGAAAATTCTCGTGATTAGTAGAGACGCACAAAAACTGCATCACCAGAAAGCTCATGGATATACGTAGCTGATTCCCATTTGGTCTGAAACATCCGACAGCAAATTCACTCAACATTTTCGACTTCAATCACACTCTAGCGGTTCATTTCTACCCACGCAACGGCCATGGAAAAAGAGAGCGAAATGCTGAACCCTAATGTAACGATGGATGCAGAAACTGGGCAATCTTATTTAGTCAAGAGAATATATCACGATATTAATACGAAATCTTAATATCCTACACCAAATGAGATTTGGAGTCTCCTGACCTTATTACTCGTCCATAATAACGTTCAACATTTTTACCGACATCTCCCCCCCTCTCCCCCCCCCCCCCCTAAAAAGATAGACCTGCATTCTTGACCACGCGCAATGGTCGTGATATTATTATTATCCTCTTTCTTACGCATGCCACACTTCTCTCATTATCGCCTTCCACTCAGCCGAGTCCAAACAAATGCCTTTCAGGAAGGAAATTCTGCGACAGAAATTCTAATTCCGTCTCCTGGACTCTTCGGAGGAATTTAATTAGTGATTTCAACGGCTCGTGAATATGTGAGGCGCCGGTTTTTATTAACATTTATTCTCTCTTGCTTCACATGAAGCGTCATTATAATCTTGATGGGGGAAATCATGAACAGAAGTGGAACACAAAAATAGAACGAATGACAAATGACTATTCCGGGAAAATGACACAAACGGTTTGTATCTCTCTTGTAGTTGATATCAGTTTCACAACTGGAATATCTCCTCAGACAATAAGTTCACCGGCCATTATAACTGTTAACTGCATCCAGCTTGGAGGCAATTTGTAATTGTAATTTAATTTGCAATGTAATTAATTAATACTTTCCTAAGGTACCTCTGTAAATGTAATTCTTTTATTTCGGAAAAAAAATTTAATTGTAATCGTAGTGGCAACTGAATTTTTTCAAATAATAGACTTGATTTTACGTTTTTCTTTTTTATGAATTGAATTTATAATTACTTCCATGTCAAATAGTGCTTTGACTGATACATATTCCTGTAACACAATGAGGAGGGAGGGGGGGGGGGGTGGGGGGGGGGGGGGGGGGGGGTGGGGGGGGGTGGGGGGGGGGGGGGGGGGGGGGGGGGGGGGGGGGGTGGGGGGGGGGGGGGGGGGCGGGGGGGGGGGGGGGGGGGGGGGGGGGGGGGGGGTTCCGGCGGTTTGTGTGTCTCTGAAGTAAATTGCATAAATCGGTTTTTGCAAAGAGACCAAACTCCGGATAACTTTCTTTTTTTTTGTTTTTTCTGCAACAACCTGCATTGTTTTGTTTTGTTTTTCCGTTGGTAATCGACGTTTTCGAAAATATAATTGCGCATCAAGTAGGTTTTGTGTGTTTGTAACTTGTATTTCATTTTTGAGTGATTAAGAAAGAATAATTATACTAATTTGCCTTTATTTGTAGTTTTTTTTTCCATCCCTTGTAATTGTTAATTTGTTTTTGACTACATTGTGATTAATGGGACAGGTAATTTAATTAATTGTAGCTGTACATTTTTTTGTAAATTAATTAAATTTTTGAATGATTAAAGGAGTAATTATAATTTGCATTTTGGCATTTTGTTACCCATCCTTGTAAGTTGTAGCTTTGTGAACTGCATTGTGATAATAGCTGTAATTTTTTTGTTAACTGTAATTAAATTCTTTTGAAATGATTAAAAGAGTAATTATAACTGTTATTTTGTCCATTTTTTTCCATCCTTGTAATAGGACAGGTTGGTAATTGTACTTGTAACAGAAATAAGGCATATTTAGTCATTAGTTCCATGACCCCCTGGAAGGATTAGTCGTCTTTCTTGTCCTGTCCTGTAACTGTAATCCTACCCGCGAACTTCAAGACAGCAATAGATGGGAGTTTGTGGTCTAACTTGCCTCATGGAAGAAGAAACTTAAGACACCATGAATTGTTTAATGACCAATCAATCAAGGCAGACAGCCTTTGAATACGCTTTCGGAAAACGATATCCATTTATTCTGTGACGTGCTCTGTACTGCCAAACAATGGCACGGTTAAGCCATCTGTGAAAGAATCTCAATAAATTTTTAACATTGATTATTATCATTTTTGTTTTAATTTTAATCACAGTCCCTGCAATTCGACTGGGTTTGGTATTTAAAGTGTGGGTTTCCGGGTTTGCATCCCTGTCCTCCTTAGGCGGTTCATCACATCTCCTTACCATGTGCCCGCCGTTTCCTAGGATCACAACTCTTTCTTTGCCCATGAGTCCCCTGGAGTCTACTTTCGGCCTCTAGTTTTTCCAGATTCCTTTTCAGGCAGGGATCTTGGGATCGTGCCTAGTGTTCCTATGGATTATGGGTACAATTTTCACTGGCATATCCCATTCCTTCCGTTTTGTTTTTTCTATTTTCCCAGGTCTTTGATACTTATGCCATTTTTTCCCGTCCTTCTTTTCTTCAACTCTGGTGTCCCATGGTATTGCGACATCAATGAGTTGATAACTTTCTTCTTGATTTTTGTCAATCAACCCGGTCACGTCCTGGTCTATTTGCAAGGATTTTATGTACACCCTTCATCTGTTATGATACCATATAGTTCCCAGAAGGATCTTTGCCTGATCGTTTTCTATCACCCTTCCTTCAGGTTGGTGCTCGTACCACTTATTACTGCGAAGGTATCTGGTTTTTGTTTCTTGGCAACAGGTTCTAGTGGAGGGCTTTTTTGTTTTCCACTGAATCATGCCTTTTTTTGTGTACTGGTTCTGGTGGCAAGCGTGCCGGACATTCTCTTTGCTATGTGGGTTTTATGGTCTCATTTTTCGTATGGGCACTTGTCCTAACATATGGGTGAAGATGTTTTTATTTCCATCTTATCGTTCTTTGGATATCTCTGGTTCTTAGTGCCTGAATCCTTGTCTGTATTTGTGTTTAATTATATTATACATATATGTATATATATATATATATATATATATTATAATATATTATATAATATTATATAGATTTAATTAATTATATATTATATTAAATACAATCATACAAGATCAGGCAACTAAGGAACCAGATATATCCAAAGAACCGATAGATGGAAATAACATCTCTCCCATATTTGTTGAAGTACCATACGATAAACATGAGACCAATAAACCATCATAGTGCAACGGCGAATGTCCGGCACTTGCACAGACCATACAAAAAAAGGCATGATTCAGTGGTGTATAACTGGAATCACTAGAGTTTTGGAACGTGATAAATAATCAAAATAAAGGTATAGAGCCATGCAAAGAAAGTGAAACCACTGGTGTATCTGCAAGATCTTTTCGGTATTCAACGTCCTTTACCTTTGCAGACCTGGTCTGGCTAAGTAAAGGACGTTGATGTCGAAAAGAACTTGACAGCTACTCCAGTGTTTCACTTTCCTTCGTGGCTTTATACCTTTATTTTAATATCTTAAGATGTAGTACAAAATATTGTTAAGGATGGTTATTATTGCGTACTTTTGTTGTATTCTGTACTTTGCGTTGACCATAATGAGTTCAAAGGTCGTATGTTAGTTGGCTGGTGACTTAAACCTTCGTTTGTTCAGTCTTCCGCACGACGAAGTCCAGTTGTGATTTGTTGCCCTTTGAGCTACCATAAACTAAATATGGGATTCCTTTCCTTTCTAAACACGAAAACACGGACAGGGAAGAGACATGAAAGTAGAAAATCAAAGAATTTAAGGGCTGAAGGGTGTCCACGGGCTGAAGTCTACTATAGAACTTTCACCCACCAAAGCTGAGAACATACTTGATTAACTGCAGCAAAGAATGCATTGAGTTGTGAAGTTCAAGAATGGCGGGAGAGCATCGGGAGCGACAAAAAACCATTCGACCCTGACCCTTACGACCAGTTCAGTCAAGTATCAAAAGATGCCAGTTTTCAGAAGCGTATTGTCAACTGTTTCTACATTTAAAACCATCCATGAAAAGGTGTTCTTGTCATGAAGGTCCTCCGTTTAATGTTTGTTCTGTTTTTTTGGGGAGGGAGGGGAGTATGGTGTTTTTTACGTTAGCATGGAACCAGTCTGGTTATTCAGCAACCGGGACCAACGGCTTTACCTTGACTTCCGAACCACGTCGAGTGTGTGAACTTTCTATCACCAGAAAACTTAGACATATCTGCATACCCCAACGGAAATGGCCCGAGAATCGAACTCGCGGTTACCCAAGGGTGGCACCGCAAAGATCATTACCGTCACACCACTGAGGCACCTGCGCGTAATGGATCCAATGAGGAATCAAAGAGAAACAGAACAATGGTACCCTCGTAAAAAACCTAAACAAAAAACCGGAGGAGAGAGCGAGAGAGAGTGAGAGAGAGAGAGAAGAGATAGATAGGAGAGAGGAGAGAGAGAGGGGCACTATAGTGAAAACATAAAACTTTCGTCAACTCCACTTTCAAAAGTAAATAATCCCCTAAACAACCAAAAGCGAGGAAAAGTTTAAAGTGAGTTTTCTGATTCGAACTCATTTTCCGGTGAATCCTTAAGTCTTTCCTCGGTTTGTCACTGTAGAAGCCCCTCGTGTTTGGTTGACTTCTCGTTTAATCTTCGTCATCATTAAGTGTTATTATCAAACATGCTGTTAGTTTTACCTCCACATTTAATAAGAGTTCGGGGTAAGAAAACTTTGAAACGGTCAAACCTTACAGAGAGTAAGGCCGTAAAGTCCAATGACCTCCAAGACCTCACCCTCCCCCCCTACCCCCCCCCACCCCCCTCTTTCTCTCCTCGTCTCTCTCTCCTTCATTGCGAAAAAACCTTTTCCAAAACCTGGCTACAAGTTGTGTCCTTACGCACAGCAACATCTGAATCCAGAATCTCTGCATAAACTTTTTAACGGACCCCAGCAGTGGAGCTCCCGAAATGCACCCTCCGAGCATAGAAGACAAGGAGATTCCGGAATATGGTAAATAAGGCCTTGAATAGACCTCCTACTTCAGGGTTTTTCCCAAGAGCCCTCCATTAAGTTCCAGCATTCGGGTTTTGCGTATTTGCCATCCCATTTATTTTGTCACACAGGGGGGGAATTTATGTTTAGCTTTGGGGAAGCACGAGGTGAATCCACTTACTTGGGCAAGACAGGACCTAGGCCGTTTGTTTTGTTTTTGTTTTTTTTTTTTTTTGTTTTTTTTTTTTTTTTTGGGGTTTTTTTTTTTTTTTGCGGGGGATATGAAATGAAATGGGAGGGAAACAAAAGAAAAAAAAATGTCTTAAAGAAATGGTTTCCAAGGGAAAGATAATTTCGGCAAAAAAAAAAAAAAAAATTAGATCATGGTGGGACGATACGAAACCAAACTTTGACTTTTTGAAGATGTCGAAATAATCTAAGGATCGCTATATAAAAAAAACAAACACACGGGCATCTTGCAGGATAATAATAATAATAAATAATAATAATAATATAATAATAATGAATAATCAATAACAATAATAATAAATAAGAATAATAATAATCAATACCAACTAATAATAATAATAACGATGGTGGCGCCGTGGAGGGAGTGGGTTTAGGTCCGTCAATAGACCCTTAAGATCCAAGTTGTAAGCAACAGTTGGGGCTGGTCATCGTTGGATGGGTGACCGCGCTCTCCTCGGCGTTGATTCCTTAAAAGGGAAAGGATCTTTAACCATAATTTCCCTCAGTCTACCTCAGCCTGTAAATGAGTTACCTATCCCCTGCTGGGGTGTAGGGTGGTCCAGCTATTGGGGGTTAAACATAGCAAAACTCAGCAATGAATTGGAAAGAAAATGAAGGAATAAAACGACAACGACGTAAATGGAACCTCTGGTCAACAGAGGAGCTTCGTCCTACCCCCGCAACCATGGTATTCAACCCAATTTTGGTAGGGGAAGACGGTCAGGTTTACTTGGAGGTCGGTCATCCAGCACTGATCGCCACAAACGACCAGTAATCCAACAACAGCCTGAGAGTTTTGGGAGCTACAGAGGCAAAAAGGAAGAAATGGACAAGAGAAGAAAATAAGGAAAATATGGAGATGCTAGTTAGTAGTTAGTAAGTTTTATTTTTACTTGCAAGCATATACAAAATATAAGTACAAACTTGTTCCCAAAAAAGATACGAATACAAAAAAATACAAGAGTAGAATAGCTTCTCTTCGTTTTTTCTTTTTGTTTAAGTAAAACAGGCCCATAATTGACCAAAATAATACAAACATCAAGTAAACCCATTACATCAGCAAATATAATATCCATATACACGCAAAAAGTAAAGAAAAAAAGCATATCCACCTATAAACCTTGACTTATTTATTGTTAAGGTCTCAAAACAACCAACGCTTGCAAAAGAGAATAAGAAAAAAAACCATACTTGAATAAAAAAAACAAACTAAAACAGAAGACAAAGACGCATATTTTTATTTAACTAAGTAAAAGAACTTCATAAACATCATTGACCACAAATCAGTAATTATAATTATTTTCGATTTAATAAAGTATTCAAAGAATCGTAACTTAAGGTTTGGATATTTTATTTGTCTACCAACGGCATTGACAGAGGACAACTGATGAAGAGCGTTGTTGACTCGTTCCTGAATAGCGCTATTTATCACAGGCCCACACCCTTAACTCTGGAGGGTGTTCGGCTCCACCTACCCACGTTTCTATACAAACAGGTTATGGGACATTAACCGTAAGCGACTGAAAGCTACGCCGGAATGTAACTCACGACATAATAATTTTCATCGGTTATATGAATCTTATGAACTTCCAAGTTGGGATTTCATTTGTTTGCTTCTGTAAGTAACATATTTAGTTTGCTGAAGTTGGTCTATTTCTAATTGATGATACGATGGTCCGTCTTAGTGGGTCCAATTTGGGGGGTCATTAAAGGTTAGGGAATTTTGAATAATATCTGTACCCCAGGGGAAGGAATCTGCATCCCTACACGTTCCATATACAATATTGAAAAGGCCTCATCCATATCCAGGGTTCAGCCAACTAACTTTGACATAAAGAAAACGTTTCCGTTTTTTTGGCCACAATGAATTTCGCTGGGGGTAATCCCAGAACTCAACCAACACAAATCTTGTACAAGGTAGTTTACCCTCACATCTAGGCAAACTTTTGACTAAGTGATTGGTAAATTACTTACTGGTTTTTGTAATACAATTTGTTAACCACATTTTTGTTTTCTGACCCATAAAACAAGATGGAAGTCGCCGCTGCTTCAAAAACTTTCTTCCTTAAAATAGAATGGCAATCTTGGTATTCGTGTTACAAAATATTGAGAACTTGTTTAAGGTTGATTGCCAGTTAGGCTGCTGTAAAGAGAGGCAAGTTTTCAACTGCCCCGTTCATCCTGTGAACCAAGTTCCCTCAGATAGAAGATAATGGTCACAGTAACCTCACAGTTTTGGACCTTTGAGCTGTTATTGGCAACTGGGTCCACCTACATTCTTGTTTTATCAAACTAAAAATTTTGCTCTTCTTGACCATTAAAGCTGTATGCCATATTTTCTTACAGTAAGTTCATCCATAATGTCAAAATTTTTTAAAATACACATTTGTCTCGAGAAGTGGGCAACAATCCGCTTGTGTCATCCATGCAACAAAAGCACGAATGTTAAACTCACCCCAAAAAACCATCGACTGGAATTGCATCTTTTAATCATCCTAACCATTTTCTTTATCCATATAAATGACAAACAGTAAACAACTAGTGGGGGCTCCCTGCCGAACACCGAAGACAGAGCTTTCGATCACCATGAGAAGCAACCCGACGGGAAGAGGAGGATATAGAAAAGAAGTTGGGTCACATCTGGAATGAGAGGAATAACACCCCCCAAACCCAAACAGAGTCAGAGGCTTGGCTGACCAAGTAAGGAACATAAAGCAAAAAGGAACTGGACCTTCTCCCCAACAGAAAGAAAGAACGAACTGGAAAGGGTGAAATGTCCCACATCGACAACGAATTACACGAAGAACGAACTTGAGAGACGATGCCACAGAAGACTCCATGGAGGATGGGAGGTTAATCAAACAACGACACACGAAGAAACAACCGACGAAGTAACAGATAGGACGGGAATGGGTGTAAAGAAAATTATTCGACCAATGGATGGAGGCCCCCCCACAAGGAAAAAAAAAAAAAAAATTTTTTTTTAAAAAAACAGAGGAGAACAAAAGATCCCCCTCCATGAAGCCTACAACACAAGAAATTAATTAGGGAGAAAACAAGTGAGGTCAATTGAAAATAATGGGGCCTCATACACACCACCAGTAATCACAGAAACAAACAAATAACGTTGACATATGCATGGAGCCTAAGATTAGTAGCCGAACTGATGGGGATTCGGAACACCAACCCACCACCGTCACAACCAACCCCCCCAACAGGAAAACCCAAAACAGCAACCTCCTTGGAAAAGGCGCCTGGAAAAGCCAAAATCATGGTTGGATGATATCTGACTTTTGAGTTAAACTGAAAGAGATGGCAGAAAAAAGGGGCTAATAAGCAAGAAAACAAGGGAGGAACTCACGAGGAAATACCAAAGTACAAGGAGGGGAGGGGACTAAACAACACAATAGAAAGATGTAAAAACGTAGAGGCTTAAAGGCCAAAGCACACAAGATCCAAACCAACGGTACATGAACCAGGAATAAGGGATACCCAACAGAAACAAACTATTCGGAACCAACCAGAAAAGACTATACAGCCAAACTAAGAGGGGAAGACAACCCCCCAGAAATTCCTGAAGCCGAACCAATGTAAGAAACTCTGGGAAAACATATGGTGCAATCCGGTATCCACAACAAACCAAACATGCAACATGGCTCCCAGGAAGTCAATGGAAGAAGAAACAGGGAAAGAATAAAAACAAAGATTCACTAGACATCACGACAAAGACACAGTCCGAGAGCCAACCCTGGAAAGCCCCAGGTCCCGATGAAGTCCCATGGATACTGGCTGCAAAACTTTCACGGGCCCACTACACCCACGAATAGCAGGAACAAACTCCATCATTGTATCTCAAATCACCAAGCACCCAAATGGATGACCACAGGAAAAGAACAATTCCTTCGTAACAAAAAGACCAAGAGTCAAAGGGAAATTATACCAAGTAACCTTACGGCCTGCCAATCACCTGCCTACCCAATAATGTGGAAGTTACTAACAGGTATCATCAGTGAAAAGTGCTTATACAACTACCTAGAAGAGACCAAACACCACCATCCCCCACCAACAAAAGGCCTGCAGAAGGAAGTGTAGGGGCACAAACAGACCATCTCCTGATAGACAAAATGGTAATGAAGAACAGTATGAGAAGGAAAACCAACCTAAGCATGGCATGGAATTAGACTAGAATAAGAAAGCCATTCGACATGATACCACAACAGCATGGGCCTAATAAAGAATGCCTGAAAAGAATATATGGGGAGCAGAGGAAAACACCTCATCAGCTTCCTCAAAAAATATACAATGCGCGACTGGAATACAATACTTACAAGCTCTGGAATAAGACTGGCAGAGGTTAATATCAAGGAGAGGGGATCTTCTCCAGGTGGCGACTCACTGGTTCCCACTACTCTTCGTAGTAGCCATGATTCCCATGTCCCAAAAGTACTACAGAAGATGGATGGCCGGGTAACCAACTCAAGAAAAGAGGGCCGAACAAAAATCAACCATCTGATGTTCGTGGACGACATCAAGCTGTATGGTAAGAGCATCAAGGAATAGATACCCTAATCCATACTGTAAGGTAAAAAGGATTGGTATCTGGGGTGACATCAGGATGGAGTTTGGAATAAAAAGAAAATGCGCCTCAGTCAACATACAAAAAGGCAAAGGTAAACCGAGAACTGAAGGGATAAACGCTAACAGATTGGGGTAGCAACATCAAAGCACATAGATGAAGACAGGATACAAATACCTGGGAATAATGGAAGGTGAGGAGATATAAACACCAAGACTAATGAAGGACACGATCAGGAAATCATAAATACTGCAGAGACTCAAGGGCGATACTCAAGTCAAAACTCAACGCCGGAAATCTGATAAAAGCCATAAAACCACATGGCAGTGGCCAGTAATCAGAGTACAGCGCGGAATGAATAGGGAACTCAAACGCAGCCATAAGATCAGAATACCAGGAAACAAATGGACAATACACAAAGCACTACGCCCCAAGAGCAAATTACGGACAAGACTAATACATAACCGCAAAAGGAAGGAGGGCAGAGGACTACTAAGTATAGAGGACTGCGTCAACATCGAAAACAGAGTACCTGGGGCAATAATCTGAAGCCACCCGTGGAAGACGAGTGGACTAAAGAAGTGCAATGGGAAGAAGGAAGGTAATCGAAAAGTAAAAGTAACTAAGACCCAAAAGAATATACAGAGACATGGAGAAAGACCAGAAGAACCAAGGAGACTTGGCAAACAAAACAAAATGCAATGCCGGACAATACATGATACAGTCTCGAAAGAACTATCCAGCGGATGACAAGATTGGCAATGGCTACAGAGGGGAGAGACTAAAGAAGGAACTGAAGGAATGATGCAGCCGGGCACAAGATCAGGCCCTAAGAACCGAGATATGTTTCAAAGTATGATAAGACGGAAATAAACATCTCTCCCATATTGTGGAAGTTGCAATACGAAAAATGAAAACCCATAAAACCACATAGCAATGTTGAAATGCCCGGCACTTGCAACAGGGAACCCAGTATAAAAGAGGAGCATGAGTTCAGTGGGCAAAAGTGCCCCCTCCACTGGCGCCTGTGCAAGTAAACATCAGCTAACCATTACTTGTCAGTAATAAGTGGTACGAGCCACCAACCTGATGGTAGTGATAGAAAACTATCACGCCAAAGATCCTCTGGACTATGGTATCAGAACGGATAGGGTGATAACGAGCAAACCAGAACCAGAACGTGACGTTTGATTGACAAAGTCCAAGAATAAAGTTATCACTCATTTGATGTCGCAATAACCATGGGACACCAGAAGTTGAAGAAAAAGAGGAGAAAAAAGAAAAATGGATAAGTATCAAGATCTGAAAATAGAAATTAAGAAAGGCTATGGGATATGCGAGTGGAAAATCGGTACCCAAATATCATAGGAGCACTAGCACGATCCCAAGATCCCTGAAAATGGAATCTAGAAAAACTAGAGCTGAAGTAGCTCCCAGGACTCATGCAGAAAGGTGTGATCCCTTAGAAACGGCCAAGACACATAGTAAGAAAAGTGAATGGAACTCCTAAGGAGGCAGGATGCAACCCAACGGAACCCCACACTATAAATCCACCCACCAGTCGAAGTTGGAGGACTGTGATAGAGCAAAAAAAAAAAAAAAAAAAAAACAAAAAAAAAAAAAAAAAAAAAATATAATAATAATAAATAATAATAACTAATCAATAATAAGAAGGAAGAAGAAGAAGAAGTAAGAATGAAAAAAAGAAAAATCTTGGGTAAAAAAAAGAAAAATAAGAATTAGAACAGAAACATTTAATTTACCTTATTATATATATATTAAAAAAGTTGACAAAAATCTTCAAAACAAACAGCACATAAAATAATAACAATACTACAGAAAATAACTTATTTTGACGCAATTACATGCCCTACAATACATAATCAAAATTACAATTGAAAAGTCCCTCCCATGCAGTGTCAACCCCCTCCCCCCCCCCCCCACCCCAAAAACCCAAAAACAAGTCCGTTATTACTTTTGCTGGTCAGTTAATTAAGTTTCCCAAAATCTTCAGTTTTCTCTGCGAGAACGAATTTCCCCCTGGACAATTATCGGCTGATTTTTGAAATCCACCTACCGGCGAGGAGGTCGAGACCAGTTTTTCCCTTAATGATTTAATATTCATAAGTTTGTGCCTTCCGTGGTTCGTACAGTTCTTCCCTTTTTAAAAGATGGGTGTCAGTTTCTTTTATTAATTTATCCTGACTTACTTATCGCGTACCTTTAGTAGGTGTTCTCTACTTACAATGGATACCGAGCAAGAGCTAAATACATCCGCAATTAACGAAAATATTCTGGATTAATCGTCGGCGGAAATAAAAAAAGAAATTTATAGTTAAAAAGAATTTTTACTCATAATACCTTGTTAAGGGATACGAAACTCAAACAGACCAAAGCAGCTCTGTTTAACGAGCAATATTTATCAAACAAGAGTTTGTAAGAAATAGGACATTCCCCTACAAAGTAATTCATGGATGATTTAAATTAAAAAAGGGGGGTTTTTTTTAATTAAAATTAAAATTCTTACGCAAATATACTTTTGTGATAAGGAAACGAAATCAAAAACAAAGCCATCTCTGCCTTGATGAGCAATTATTTACACACGAGACTTGTAAGCGAGGACAATTCCCTTTCATGGTAATTAGTACAAAAAAAGTTAAGTTATGGTCATAGTTTAACCAGACCACTAAGCTGTTGAACAGCTTCTCCCAGGGTGCTGGACCCGAAAGGATTAGATTTTTTTTTTACGTGGCCTAGGTGAACCAATTTGGTTTTACCTAGCAAAGGGACACTACAAGTTTATTTGTGGATCCGAAACCACATTAATATCCGAGAAATGCAATTTGTCTATCACCAGAAATACATACAGTTCCACTCTGATTCCGCGTTGGCAGAGCCGAGAGTAGAGCTTCGGCAACCACCGGATAGGTAGGCGAAGGCGAAAAAGAAAACCACTTCGTCCAACGAGGAACTAGTAATTAAGATTACAGACCTGCATAAGTTTCCATTATCGGTCTCCGGTTCTAAAACCTGTAATATACCTTTTGGCACCTCCAACACCCGAAAATATGCCCTAATAAAATAAATATCCACTAAGGTAAGTTCTAAAAGAACTGTGGTCTTCAAACTGTGGGCCATATCCCACTTGGATAAGAAATGAAAATAAAAGTATAATTTTCTTTTACTCGGAACCTATAATTATGAATAAACGTAATACGTCAAAATATGGAAATAAATATATTTTCTTTTTGGGGATTATTCTATCCCAGTAAATTTTTGTTTACTGAGTTAATTTTTTAGATCATCAAAAATGGTCATGAAAAGAAATTCTGGAAGCAATTTATTTGTAATTTGAATTTATGGAAATTTAATTTTTATTTTGAATTTTATGGTAACAGCATGTAATAAAATTTCAAGTTCCCAGGAACTATAATGTTTTGTATATTTTTTAACTTATCACTTCCTATTCTAGATCCTTGAAGTAGTGGTGCCCATGGTAATTGTTGGAGATATCTAAAATAATAGGTTCCATGACCTCAAAAAGTTTTGAAAGACCGACTGTTTTAAGACATTTTACAAACATCAACTCAGTATGTAATGTAAAGGCACGATTATTAGTATACTTATATGAAATAAAATAACCACAAATATGATTCTGATAAAATAATTCCACGTCAACCCAGATCCACTCACTCCAAGTAGCATTTAATAGCTTTCTCACTAAGATACACAAGGAATAATGCAATCATTATCACTTTTTTATGCCAGCCTTTGATCCTCAGGTTTACATCATATTTAAATTTATCAGAACGATGAAACTTAAAACGCTAGTGGATTGTCCACTTTTTTCTTTACCATTGTTTACCAGGCGGTAGAAGGAAAACTAATTGAAGGTAAAATGTTTTTTGAAAAGCGCATTTTAATGAACCAGAATACATTTGTAGTAATGGAAGCCGTTATAAGAGGCTCAAGTTATAAGGACTAACATCAGTCCCTAAATTTCCCATTAAAGGAAATATTTCCATTCAACAGAACTGTTTCAGGTGTTCAACATTCCGCAAGAGAACTTAACTCATTACAACAATAAACGTCCTAGGAAAGAAAGTGTTCCCCGAAGATCCTTTTATCGTAATTAACCCCAGAACTGCTCTTCATAACAGAGGCAGAAAAAAATAAAAGATCCAAAAAAAAGAAAATTCTAAACGTTTCATTGGCTTCTTCTCTCACGTCCTTCACATTAGGGATTAAAAAAACAAATTTTTTGTTTTCATTTTAATACCTACCCACCTATGGGGATTACTTTGGTTGTATTTGGATTGTTCGCGGGGGGGGGGGGGGACTTTTTGGGCGTCTGCTTTCACCAGGATTACACAAAAACGCACGTGTGGATTTTCACAAAACTTCTACCATAGGTAGGCCTCCTGACAGACAACAAGTAATCAAATTTTGACGGGTGTGGATATGGGAATGGGGAGCATATTCTCCAAACTGTAACCGATCCCCAACGAACCTTCCCTGAAAAAATGTGGTGACGCCAATATCTTCAAAACTAACTGCTTGGGGTCTGAATCTTCGTTCCTTGCAAAAAATATTTCATTAAGTTTCCCATCCCCTCAACCCAATCTACTAAGGGCATAAAAAAAAAATAAAAAAAAAAAAAAAAAAAAAAACCAAAAAAAAAAAAAAAAAACGGGGCCCTGGGTGCAATACCAGTAATAAACATCTCTGGGAATTTTGCGGACCGGGGTGGATTGGTAACTATCAAAGTCAAGGTGGTACGGTTTACTTTCTCCAAGCCTACTTAATTATTTTGTTTTGTTTGTTTGTGTGGTATTTTTAACGTTTGCATGGAGACCAGTGGGTTTTAATTAAGCAACGGGAACCAACGAACTTTACGTGACTTCCGAACCACGTCATTGAGTGAATTTCTATCACCAGAAATACCATCATTCTAACTAACCCTCAGTAGAATGCCCGAAAGAATCTAACTCGCGCCACCGGGGGCGAGGTGGCAGGTCAAAGACCATACCGATCATCACGCCCGCTGGGAGGCGATTCCAAGTCACTATAACTTTCCTTTCGCCATCGTAATCGCAGCAATGGAACCACTGAAAAGCCAATCTCCCTTTTCGAGAAGGCCGATGACAAGCAGTCTCCCTTTAATATCTATTGTCGAGTAGAATATCCCATCCGGCTGCTGGGTGGGAAATGACTGAATTGGGCCTGAATTATTAGAAGACCCTCAGCCCTGTTCGTCACCTCTTGCCTCGCAACGAGACCACTTTTCCATGATCGACTATAAAAGGTCACGTCAAGGCGTCCCTCTTGAAAAAATATGGTTCGTCCCGCTATCTGAGAATTTGTCTTCTCGGTCAATAATCAGGGAAGAAAAAGCTGAGATCACAATCGAAATGTAGTAAAAGCGAGTCTTCAAAATGGGAAAGAAACAAATCCAGTTCTTGTTAAATGGTGCATATATTTAATTTAAATCTGTAGGCAATAGCTTTCGGGAATTCTTGTTGTCGTTTCCCCTTTTCAATGATTGAAAAGGGGTAACCGAACAGATTCCCGAAAGCTGTCCTTACAGTTTTAAATTCATATATATGCGCATTTACATAGCGGTTGGTATTTTTTTTCCTCCAATCAAATAATGTTTATGAAATAGCAAATTGGAGTCACTTGAATTGTATATATATATATATATATATATATATCTATATATATATATATATAATATATTATATAATATTATAGTATATCTATATAGATAACATATAATATATACATTATATATATGTATATCTATTATATATATATATATATATATATGATTATAATATATGTATATATATCTTAATATATTATATCATCTATGTATGTTATATATAGTATTCTATATATATAATATATATATATATATATTATATATATATATATCAATGTGTATATGTTTATATATATATAATACTAAATAAATAGATATCTAATTATATATATCATTATATATATATCTATATATATCTATGTCTATGTATATACTATTAATTATATATATCTATATATATACATTATCTTTATATATATAATATATATGATATATATTATATATATATAATATATATAAATAAATCTTATCTATAATATCTATTATCTATATGTATATATATGTAATTATGTATTATATATAATATAATATATATATATGTATACTAGCATTAATTAAATAAATCTATATATATATATATACTATATTATAATAGTTAATATATTAGTATCTATATAACATCATACATATATATTTCTTATATATAAGTATATCTATATATATCTATATAATTATATATATCTTATATAGTATATATATATATATATATATATAAAAGAACTTAAGTGCAGTAAAATAAATACGTAAAGCCCTGTTTTGCGTCCAGCATATACCTCCAATGTAAGCAATCTCAATCCCCGTTGTAAACAGGAAGACAAGCATGAGATCTGAGCATTTCCTGGTCCATCTCAGAGTCCATCGAGTAAAAGAAAGGTTACATTTTCAAGAAGTCAAATAATGGGACCACCTCCAAGCGAAGAAGTGAGAAAGAATTCCCGGGAAGGAAGCAAAATTCTCCTTCGATATATCCATCTGTCTTCTCGTCCATCATTCCGAATAAATTTAACACAACACACCACACCAAGGAACACACACACACATACTATATATTTTGCGTTCTGCTAATTATCCGTAACGCATGTCTTAAACGAAAGAACCACATAACTCTATCTAACCTATGCAGCGCAATTATAAAAAAAGAAGCAAAAAAACAAACGTCCGATCCTACTTGCAAAGCATCATGGTAT
>NC_061088.1:13097143-13112143 GCF_015104395.2 Macrobrachium nipponense | reverse complement strand
CCACGTGTCATCGTTGGCTAGTTCTTTAGTCTGTCTCGTGTATTGTCCGTGCATTGGTTTGTTGTGCCATTCCTCTGTTCTGCTTGTCATTCTCCTGTCTCTGTATATTTCTGGGTCTTCGTCTACTTTTATCGGCCCTTCTTCCCATGCACTCTTGAGCCACTCGTCTTCACTGGTTTTCAGATATTACCACAGTGCTCTGTTTTCGATGTTGAAGCAGTCCTCTATTCTTAGTAATCCCCTCCCTCTTTCCTTCCGTGTTATGTATAGTCTGTCCGTATTTGCTCTTGGGTGTAGTGCTTTGTGTATTGTCATATGTTTCCTCGTTTTCTGGTCTATGCTGCGAAGTTCTGCCTTCGTCCATTCCACTATTCCTGCGCTGTATTATCTGACTACTGGCACTGCCCATGTGTTTATGGCTTTTATCATATTTCCGGCGTTGAGTTTTGACTTGAGTATCGCCTTGAGTCTCTGCATATATTCTTTCCTAATCGTGTCCTTCATCTCTTGATGTTTTATATCCCCTCCTTCCATTATTCCCAGGTATTTGTATTCCGTCTCATCTATGTATTTGATGTTGTTCCCATTTGGTAGCTTTATCCCTTCAGTCCTTGTTACTTTGTCCTTTTGTATGTTGACTAAAGCACATTTGTCTATTCCAAACTCCATCCTGATGTCCCTAGATACAATCCTTATAGTCTGGATTAAGGTATCTATTTCCTTGATGCTCTTACCATACAGCTTGATGTCGTCCATGAACATTAGATGGTTAATTCTGTTGCCTCTTTTCTTGAGTTGGTACCCGGCATCCAACTTCTGCAGTACTTTTGTCATGGGAATCATGGCTACTACGAAGAGTAGTGGGACAGTGAGTCGCCCTGGAAGATCCCTCCTCTGATATTAACCTCTGTTAGTCTTATTCCAGAGCTTGTAAGTATTGTTGTTCCAGTTGCGCATTGTACTATTGAGGAAGCTGATGGTGTTTTCCTCTGCCCCAAATATTTTCAGTCATTCTATTAGCCATGTGTGTGGTATCATGTCGAAGGCTTTCTTCTAGTCTATCCATGCCATGCCTAGGTTGGTTTTCTTTCTCCTACTGTTCTTCATTACCATTTTGTCTATCAGGAGCTGGTCTTTTGTGCCCCTACCCTTTCTTCTGCAGCCTTTCTGTTGGTGGGGGATGGTGTTTGTATCCTCTAGGTAGTTGTATAGCCTTTCACTGATGATACCTGTTAGTAACTTGAACATTATTGGTATGCAGGTGATAGGCCTGTAGTTACTGGCTATATTTCCCTTATTATTATTATTATTATTATTATTTTTTTTTTTTTTTTTTTTTGCTCTATCACAGTCCTCCAATTCGACTGGGTGGTATTTATAGCGTGGGGTTCCGGGTTGCATCCTGCCTCCTTAGGAGTCCATCACTTTTCTTACTATGTGTGCCGTTTCTAGGATCACACTCTTCTGCATGAGTCCTGGAGCTACTTCAGCCTCTAGTTTTTCTAGATTCCTTTTCAGGGATCTTGGGATCGTGCCTAGTGCTCCTATGATTATGGGTACGATTTCTACTGGCATATCCCATATCCTTCTTATTCTATTTTCAGATCTTGATACTTATCCTTTTTTCCCTCTCTTTCTCTTTCAACTCTGGTGTCCCATGGTATTGCGACATCAATGAGTGATACTTTCTTCTTGACTTTGTCAATCAACGTCACGTCTGGTCTGTTTGCACGTATCACCCTATCCGTTCTGATACCATAGCCCCAGAGGATCTTTGCCTGATCGTTTTCTATCACTCCTTCAGGTTGGTGCTCGTTCCACTTATTACTGCAAGGTAGCTGATGTTTCTTGCACAGGCTCCAGTGGAGGGATTTTGCCACTGAATCATGCCTCTTTTTATACTGGTTCTGTGCAAGTGCCGGGCATTCACTTGCTATGTGGTTTATGGTTTCATTTTTCGTATTGCACTTCCTGCATATGGGAGAGATGTTATCGTTCTTTGAACATATCTGGTTCTTAGGGCCTGATCTTGTGCCGCTGTTATAATTCCTTCAGTTTCCTTCTTTAGCTCTCCCCTCTGTAGCCATTGCCATGTGTCATCGCTGGCTAGTTCTTTAGTCTGTCTCATGTATTGTCCGTGCATTGGTTTGTTGTGCCAGTCCTCTGTTCTGTCTGTCTTTCTCCTGCCTCTGTATATTTCTGGGTCTTCGTCTACTTTTATTAGTCCTTCTTCCCATGCACTCTTTAGCCACTCGTCTTCACTGGAGTTTTTTCAGAATTATTGCCCCAAGTGCTCTGTTTTCGATGTTGACGCAGTCCTCTATACTTTAGTAGTCCTCTCTCCCTCCTTCCTTTCGTGTTATGTATAGTTTGTCCGTATTTGCTCTTGGGTGCAGTGCTTTGTGTATTGTCATATGTTTCCTCGTTTTCTGATCTATGGTGCGGAGTTCTGCCTTCGTCCATTCCACTATTCCTGCGCTGTATCTGATTACTGGCACTGCCCATGTGTTTATGGCTTTTATCATATTTCCGGCATTGAGTTTTGACTTGAGTATCGCCTTGAGTCTCTGCATATATTCTTTCCTGATCGGTGTCCTTCATCTCTTGGTGTTTTATATCCCCTCCTTCCATTATTCCAGGTATTTGTATCCTGTCTCATCTATGTGTTTGATGTTGCTCCCATCTGGTAGCTTTATCCCTCCAGTTCTCGTTACTTTGCCTTTTTGTATGTTGACTAAGGAGCATTTTTCTATTCCAAACTCCATCCTGATGTCCCCAGATACAATTCTTACAGTCTGGAATAAGGGTATCTATTTCCTTGATGCTCTTACCATACAGCTTGATGTCGTCCATGAACATCAGATGGTTGATTCTGTTGCCTCTTTTCTTGAGTTGGTACCCGGCATCCATCTTCTGTAGTACTCTTGTCATGGGAATCATAGGCTACTATGAAGAGTAGTGGGGACAGTGAGTTGCCCTGGCAGATCCTCTCCTGATATTAACCTCTGCTAGTCTTATTCCAGAGCTTGTAAGTATTGTATTCCAGTTGCGCATTGTATTTTTGAGGAAGCTGATGTGTTTTTTCCTCTGCCCCAGCCCCCTATATTTTTCAGGCATTCTATTAGCCATGTGTGTGGTATCATGTCGAAGGCTTTCTTATAGTCTATCCATGCCATGCTTAGGTTTGTTTTCCTTCTCCTACTGTTCTTCATTACCATTTTGTCTATCAGGAGCTGGTCTTTTGTGCCCCTACACTTCCTTCTGCAGCCTTTCTGTTGGTGGGGGATGGTGTTTGTCTCCTCTAGGTAGTTGTATAAGCCTTTCACTGATGATACCTGTTAGTAACTTGAACATTATTGGTATGCAGTGATAGGCCTGTAGTTACTGGCTATATTTCCCTTACTCTTGTCTTTTTGTACTAACAAGGATGTTCTTCCTGTGGTCATCCATTTGGGTGCTTGGTGATTTGAGATTACAATGCTGGGAGATTGTTCTGCTATTCGTGGGTGTAGGGCCTTGAAGTTTTTGAGCCAGTATCCATGGACTTCTTCGGGACCTGGGGCTTTCCAGTTTGGCATTTTCTTTAGTTGGTGTCTGACTGTGTCTGTCGTGATCTCTGTGAATCTTTGTTTTATTCTCCCTGTTTCTTCTTCCTTGACTTCCTGGAGCCATGTTGCATGTTTGTTGTGGGATACCGGATTGCTCCATATGTTTTCCCAGAGTCTCTTACTTGGTTCGGCTTCAGGAATTTCTGGGGGTGGTTTGTCTTCCCCTCTTATTATTATTATTGATATTATTATTATTATTATTATTATTATTATTATTATTATTATTATTATTATTATTATTATATAGGCAAAGAAAAAAGTAGCCTGAACTACAACCAATGCCTTTGATTAATTAACCCAATTACCAAATATACTCAGATATTCACATTGCATTAGTTAATTGCTCCATAATTAACACTTCCTTTGAGGTAACAGCGGGGTAAATCACCATATGATTATCAATTCTGATGAAAGGTCCATTGCCACCACCATCGTTGCGATGAACCAGCTTTGCAAAGGGATCGGGTACATAAAATAATTTAATTCATGAAAGATGGGAAATCGATGTTACTTATAAGAGATGGTTCTAATTAAGATAATGAAATAATACAATAGTCAAATTAATTTATGAAATAAAGGAAGTCGATATTAGTTATAAGAGATCTAATTGAAATAATACACGAGTCAGTTCAATTTAGGAAATAAAGGAAATCGATGTTACTTATTAGAGATGGTTCTAATTAAAATAATGAAATAATACACGAGACAATTTAATTAATGGAATATGGAGAATCGATGTTACTTATAAGCGTTTAATACGACCATCAGAAAAACAATTCTTCAGTTCCTAAGGAAGAGCCATAAGAGAGTATTGGTCTAAGTCTCTTTGAGAAATGTAAGGAGTTAAATGAAAATATATCAAAATGTATTTACGTAAATATACGAGCGATGAATGCTAAGCTTGCTTGTTCTACGGTTTTGATGAGATAACATTTGCTGATTCGATTTGGGCTGACGATCTGTAGCGCTGGATTATTACTGATCTGGAACTGGAATACAGAATTCAGGCCAATGGCCAACCGCTGGGACCAGTTTGGTCATTCAGCACTGAAGCGGAAATTGAGGGTAAAGGAGGTTTGAAAGGTGTTAACACCCAGTAAGGAGGTTGTGCCTTCAGTGGACCTCATTCGGTGGACTGTAGGCATTACTTAAGGTTCTTTGCAGTGTGCCTTCGGCCCGTAGCTGCAACCACTTTCGTTCCTTTTACTGTATCGCCTTTCATATTCTCTTTCTTCATCTTACTTTCCACCCTCTCCTAACACTTGATTCGTAGTGCAACTGCTTTGAGGTTTTCCTCCTGTTACACTTTTTCAAACCTTCTTACTGTCAATTGCCGTTTCAGCGCTGGATAACCTCATTGGTCCCAGTACTTGGCCTTTGACCTAAATTCTGTGTTCAACTCAAAGGTGTGACAGGAAGAAAACTCGCACTTACATTATGAATCAAGTGTTAGGAAAAGGTGAGAAAAGTACGAGGGATGAATAATATGAACGGAGGTACAGTAAAAGGAATGAAAGTCGTTGCCCCTAAGGTCCGAGGGGATTAAGAGAATGCTAATCGATTGACTGATTCATTTATGTAAACTGGCGGTGCAATAATCTCTTTCAAGGGACAAAATTTATTCTTGTCAGAATATTCTAACTGATCCTGTTAAGGGGTTTTAAAAATACATTAAATAAGTTCAGAGGGTTCGAAACTTTGTTTGGAATTTTGTTTTCTTAGTCAGGGCAAACTTCCTATGTGCAAATCGTCTCTTTTCAGGTAGCAATTCTAACTTGATTATTTGTACTTACTGACATGAAGTCTATTGTTGAAGAAGTAAGAGTGACAACAAGGAATTACGACGTCGTGAAGCCCAAGGTAATACGGATGGAAATTACTATCTCTCTCTCTCTCTCTCTCTCTCTCTCTCTCTCTCTCTCTCTCTCTCTCTCTCTCTCTCTGAAATTGTCTGTTATTCTGTATAGTTTACATACATACATACGAACATAAAACAAATTACACACTGAAATGCCTTGACAGATATATAATATATATATATATATATATATTATAATTATATATATATATATACAAATATATATATAGATATTATATATATATATATGATATATATATATATATATATACATCGATATATATATTATATATTATAT
Organism: Macrobrachium nipponense; assembly: GCF_015104395.2. Lineage (NCBI taxonomy): Eukaryota > Metazoa > Arthropoda > Malacostraca > Decapoda > Palaemonidae > Macrobrachium > Macrobrachium nipponense. Next base: position 13,106,379 of record NC_061088.1, on the reverse strand, counting down.
ATATAATTATATATATATATATATATATATATATATATATATAATCTATATATATATATATATATATATATATATATATATATAAATTATATATTCTATATATATATGTATATAGGGATATCTATATATATATATATATATATATAATGTTACGACCCCTTTGGCCGTAATACAGGTTCTTTATATTTCAACCCAATAATCACAGGGATCGTAGGCAGTAAGAAAGTTACACAGGGTATGAGGAATGTGGACACAAAAACACCAGAACAAAATTAACAATATTTAATTATACATACACTTAACACTAAATAAGCCTTGTGAGGAACCTTAACATTAAACTATACAAAATACAAGGAGCAAATAACAGCTCACAAGGACTCCTAATACTGAAAGCTAACCCTAACAAAGTAAAGGAAAGGACATAACATGCCAAAGGCTCAAATAATACTACGGGCCCAATAACGAAAAAAACCACTAACCTATAATTATAATATTGAAGGAAGACTAGAGAAATAAAGACAGGAAAAACCTTAAATCTCCTACCTAACAGTGTTGGTACTAAACTAAAACTAAATTCAATAATATTCTGAGGGACAGTAAATACCCAATACCGACAACTCAATACAACATACATATATATACATATAATTGTGATATTTAAATACGCAAATCCTCGCGTATAACGAAGTGCACAGGATCCTGTTCACGGAAGTTGCTTCTACCTCCCAGCATTCTATACGGGGGAGCCCCCACAAATTGTCCAGGTAGACAGGGGGTCGACGGGAGATAATTTCCGAGGGACAACACAGGATAATCACCTCTTACCTGGCAATTGCCTCCCTACTAGCCTCCTCACGAACCCTTAGCTCTCCTGGACAAGCAGCTGAAGACGGACAGGACAGTGGTTGGCGTAACGCCTCCTACGTGGCGGGAGAGGCGACGTCCACGTCTTCCGCCAAATCCTCCGGCGGGAATCAGGAGTACAGGCGTCGCAAGTGACGATAACCTGCGCTATCACAGCCGTGATCAAACTCCACAATGCACATACGCCGTAGATGGCTCAGCACATCTACGGAAAAACCACTTCCAAGGGAGTCCGTCGGAGTATTCCTCGAAAAAGGTGTAGAGATAAATCTCCGGAAGGCTGCCAACAAAAGAGCGTACGTCCAGAAGCTTATACAGGCCCGAACTCTTTTTGGCCGGCCTCCACTCACAGCACTACAGTTCCATTCCAACTCGAAAACAAAATAAAAACAATCGTTAACACGATAGTTAGGTAATTCACAACAAGAGGAGGAATCACTGAGCAAAAGCACTGAACGTTACGTTAACGGAAAAAAAAATACAGCTGCTGAACTAAATATAAGAGAACACTTAAAACTAAGTTACAAGGCTCATTTAAGAAAATAAACTATCAATAAATTACGTTAATTTGACATATATATATATATATATATATATATATATATATATATATATATATATATATAGTATATGATATATATATATATATATATATATATATATATGATATATATATATATATATATATATATATATATATATATATATATATATATATATATCTATATATATATATATATATATATATATATATATATATATATATATATATATATTATATATAAATATCATATATATATATATATATCATATATATATATATATATATATATATATATATATATATATATATATATATATATATATATATATATATATATATATATATATATATATATATATATATATATAATATATATATATATATATATATATATATATATATATATATATATATATATATAAGCGTGTGTGTGTGTGTGTTTGCAATTTGGGCCATGCGTTCACACAACTTTGAATTACTTTATATAACCTGCCGACCGATGCACGGAGAGAGAAAACGGTTCATATAAAATTACAATCATATTCCCTAAGCCCAAAAATTGCAACTCTTTATATATAAAGTTCAAGTAACTAACATAAAGACTCAAAAACAAAAAAAGATTGCATTGGAGTGAATGTCCCCACAAAGTTAATGCAGCGTGGAAGAGATCGCCGAGCGAGCGCACACAATTAATACCTTGTTGGGTCTGAATTCACTCTCTCTTTGAAGACTTTGATACTGGAATGTCTGATCATTGCTTAGCTGGAAACTGCAGAGAGAACTGGATTTCCTGCAAAGGCAATGGAGGAGGGACTAACGTAAATCGCTCCAGTCACTTTACATCCGATTCGCTCAGATAAAAACGTGATGTTTGGGTTCTAATGAGCCAGGTTCGATTTTAAAAGAATGTGAAGTGAGATCGACTCTTGCCTTGTAGCACAAAAAGTTCAGAGTTCTCTTCGTTTTAAAGTCTGCTGGAAACTGGATTCATTCCCGCTCCCGTTTTTTCCAAAAAGTTTCCATCCTTCAGAGTACCCCGTTAGACAAGTGCTTTTTCGCTCTCGGCTCTAAATCCGGTGGTCCGAAGTTCGATTCTCGGCTCTGCCAACACGGAATCAGAGGAATGTATGTATTTCTGGTGATAGAAATTCATTTCTCGAAATAATGTGGTTCGGATCCCACAATAAGCTGTAGGTCCCCGTTGCTAGGTGACCAATTGGTTTTCCTAGCCACGTCAAAATATCTAATCCTTCGGGCCACCCCTAGGAGAGCTGTTCATAATCTCAGTGGTCCTGGTTAAACTAAGATATACTTACTTTTTTTTATCCATCCTTCAGAAGGCAGGTCTGACGCTGATTTTGGGGGATACGGGCCCCTCTCCTTCCCCACCCCCATGGGGATACGCCCCCAGCTCCTACCCCACCCCAACCCCCAATTTCGTAAATAACACCTCTTCCGGTCTTTGAGGAAAGAAAATTCGTTTATGTAAAATGAAAAAATACTACTGATTTGAGCAGCTAATGATGTTCGGTGACCGAAGAGTCCCATTAAAAGCTAGTACTTGTGCTGTTGGGTTAATGCATGGTCGTAAGTATCGTTTTTTGAATTAAGTTAAGTGAGCAATAATTGGTCTCTTTTTACCTGTACACGTAGCTGATTGCTCGTACGGATGTCCTTATGTATATAAACACACACACACACACACACACACACATACACACACATATATATATATATATATATATATATATCTATATATATATATATATATATATATATATATATATATATATATATACTGAAACTCTTCGAAAGATGGATACAATCAGACATAAGTACACTGAAGCGGAACTCGAGGTATATTTGACACACTGAAAGCGATTCATTCAACAGGTTTTCGTAGATCTATTGCAAAATGGGTTAGCGAATATTATTTTAATCCTGTTCGGACGAGGCGGTTACTTAAGGGGAACTAAGGAACATTCGTTCCTGTATCGTGGTCGTATTTGAGATGTCAATTCCAAAGGTTTGAACTACAAATTTCAAAGTGCACGCAGACCAAAGTATGGAGAAGAAAACAGTATTAGATAGAGATAAACAAATCAATATTACTTTTGGACACTAGTAGAAGTCATATCGAGAAATGCTAACAAAATCGTGCATAAAATCAGTCGATTTGTTTACGCTGCGCAAAAGAATATATAATTTCTTTTTGTCATAAGTTCCAGCGGTGAGGGAGACAAAGGCTTCTGTAAAATCTTTAAATACAATAATAATAATAAATTTTATTTTCAGCTCAAGGCCATATACTTTGAATATACAAAGAATAGACAATAACATACACAATCTAAATTCTACGATAAGACGATCAAAAAAAATTATTAATAGGCAATGTAAACAATTGCTGAAGTAGTATAAAAGATGGTAATGAAAGTACTGGTAATGGCAGTAATAATGTTGCGAATAGTTGAAAAAGAAAGGAATAAAAATTAAGGATTAGAGAGTAGATTGTATATCATTAAATTCCAGCTAGGGGACCTTAGGTGGTTACAGTAGTCAGGCCAGTCATGACCCGAAAATATAGTGGAAGCTCTATTATGGAAATTGCCTAATTTATTTATGACCAAAATCTTGACCGAAAGAAGAATAATAAAAGCGATAGCTACGGAACGCCCATCAAGTGTTAATCTATAATTAATAATAAAAACCATTATGAATATAATTATACGGTTATTTGTTCGTTACTGGGCTTGACCATGAACCTGGAAGAATATCGTAAATTGAATTAGGAAAATAGACTAGCCCTGTTACCTGACAATTCCAGCCTATCTGAAAGTCATAGGTACGAATGAATGTTTCCTGCATTCTGCAGAAATGCAATATAGGCCACGCGAGGTTTTTCTAGGCTCACAAAGGTTTGAAAAAACGAACACTTGATTATTTTGACATTCGGCCCATTAATGTATTCCTCGAAGCCTTTGAGGACACGAATGTTTTAAATTACGTGGTAAAGTTCAAGTCCTTTTACATATGGGATCTTACGTTGCTTCTTTTACCAATAGGGCAAGAATTGGTTGAATTGAATATAGAATTTACACCAAAGGCTAAGCACTGGAATCTACGAGGTCATTCAGCTCTGAAATTAAATGACCAATAAAAGGTTTGAAAGGTGTAACAGGAGGAAAACCCCAAAGCAGTTGCACTATGAATCAAGTGTTAGGAGAGGGTGGAAAGTAAGATGGAAGAAAGAGAATATGAAAAGAGGTACAGCAAAAGGAACGAAAGGGGTTGCAGCTAGGGGCCGAAGACGCTGCAAAGAACCTAAGAGTAATACCTAAAGCGCACTGAATGAGGTGGATTGAAGGCACTACCCCCTGGGGGGAGTGGGTAGGAGTTAGCTGACGGTGGGGAACGTAAAGATTATTTGAAGCAGAAAATTACGAATGATTTACGGATGGTTTTCCTAGCAATTTTTCTGCAGTTTTTGAAAGTTTACACTTGAACAGACGGATGAATATTCATTTCCGGAAATATTTCTCTCTCCACAGTACGCTGCGACCACAGCAGTCGATCAACGACTTGACACATATTTCATTCTTAAGCGACGGTTCGTCGGGATTTTAAGGGACACCCATCCAGATACCGAACACTGGATCATTCGTACGCTATCACCAAACTATGAAATCAGAGAGAGAGAGAGAGAGAGAGAGAGGAAATACGCTAGTGTAAGACATTTTGTGTCATTGGACTTTTATATCTAGGACACGTCAAGTCTACATCATAAACTAGGAGAGAGAGAGAGAGAGAGAGAGAGAGAGAGAGAGAGAGAGAGAGAGAGAGAGAGAGCAGGAGTGGGAATACGCTAGAAAGAGCTACACATCTTTTGTAAGTGGACTTTTACATCTAAGAAAGAGAGAGGCTGTCTCATACAAAAAGAAACGGCAAGAGAGAGAGAGAGAGAGAGAGAGAGAGAGAGAGAGAGAGAGAGAGGAGAGAGAGAAAGAGAAATGGACTGGTGTGTGTGTCCCCAAATGCTTTCCTTTCTCATGCATTTGTGCCCAACTTCATCCATGACCTCCCGAGGCCTGACCTGTTCCCAAGCATTATTCTATATTTTTAAAATCGCTTGGAATTTAAAATTCCATCTTTTCTTGACGCTCTTTTCTGATTTGAACATTTCATTGCAGAATTTATTATCACAAAGGTTTATTATTTATAATTTAAAAATATGATGAGTACTGAATTCATTCCCCCTCTTAGATATGTCTGTATAAATGTATATATAATATATATATATATATATATATATATATATATATATATTATATATATATATATATATATATATATATATATATATATATATATATATATATATATATATATAAATATAATATATATATACATATATATATATATATATATATATATATATATATATATATATATATATATATATATATATATATATATATATATATATATATATATATATATATATTATATATATATATATATATATATATATATATTATAAGCGAATATCACAGGAAAATAATAGGCAGAAATCCAAAGCGCTTTCGTCTTTACTAAGATTTCTGCCTATCCTTTTCCTGTGGCATTTGCTTATTTAATGAAATCGTCTACTGAGCATCTGCTGTGATTTTTTTTAAGTGTATATATATATATATATATATAGTATATATATATATATATATATATATATATATATATATATATATATGTGTGTGTGTGTGTGTGTGTGTGTGTGTATAACTTGATCACGAAGTATATAAAACGTGATGCTATGTATAAATAAAGGTTTTTTGCCACGAAGGAAAAAAATGAAACAACGAGATAGCCGAGAACTTTCGGTCCTATTCGGACCCTTTACTGAGGCATACTGACACTACCAGATTAGCCATAAGGGCGATTTTTCACTCTATAGATAGGAGGAGTCACCGTAGGCTAGCCACACCTTGAAGGATACCCGTAGTAAACAAGTGATTCTTCCAGAAAAACAGTACATTTTGAAAAAACAAAAAACACGGGAACATATACAATTTAATATCATGAATTTTTACACAAATTTTCCCAAAAAAATTCTTATTAATGAAAATACGAAAGAAAATATAAATATCGAGCAAGAGAAAGAGGGAGAGAGAATATCGAACCAGAGAGAGAGAGAGAGAGAGAGAGAGAGAGAGAGAGAGAGAGAGAGAGAGAGAGAGAGAGAAATAATAACTATATACATGTGGGACTAATTTATTAGTTGTTCATTTATTTTGAGGTCCTTCATAAACATCTTACAAATATGGGTCCAAATGGTACATTCCAGACTAAGATTTAGGTTGTTTTTATTAGTGATTTGTATAATTGCCGATTCCAGTAAATTTCTTGAAACATAATCATTAGATCTAGCAATTACCGAGGTATCACCCCAATTAATACAATGAGATTTTTCCCTCAGATGGATAAACAGTGCATTTGAAGTCTGGGCTGTCTAACTGAATACATATGCTGCTTAATCCGAACACACAAATTTTTACTAGACTGACCAACGTAAAACGATGGGGCAATCCTTACAAGGAATAGTAGTGCAGAAGATAAGAGGCAATTTGAAAAGCTATTAGATATGCTACTAGAATACAACATTCAAACAAATAAATCACCTGCCAACAAGAAAGGAAAATACTTTAGAACCTAGTATTTGTGAACGAGATGAATTATGTTAAAGAAATAATAGTTTATAATGCGAGTATTTCAGACCATATGTCATAGAATTAACAGTTCATTCCAAAGCAAGTGAAAATAGAGATAAGCAAGAAATGAAAAAGTGGGAAGGATATGGAAAATACAACTTCTACAGTAAAATATAAAATGGTCAGAAATTAATGAAGAATTAAACAAAGATTGGGAATAACATTTTCGTAAGTGATGACATAATGGTAAATACGGAGATATTATATAAAATATTTGAGAAAATAGTGGAAAAATATATACCGAAGAAGAAAAGTAAACATCATTCATGCATACCAAGAGACAGAAGGGTCTTGTTCCAGAAAATCAGAAAGTGGAAAAAAAGGTCTTGCAAAAGAAAAAAATGCATGGAAAGTTATAGAACTAAAAAGTAGATAGAAAATGCAGAACAAAAGATTTATACAATCAAAAGAAAATGAAAAACGGGACTTGGAAGAAAAAACCCTATTAAATATCAAGCAAAACCCCAAACTATTATACTCATATGCGAAGAAGATGAATAAAAGAAGAATAGAAATAGGCCCTCTGAGAATTGAAGGGAGATTAACGAATGAAAAAAAGGAAATTTGCAAACATACTGGCAGAACGATATAAGAGAAATTCACCCTAGAATAGATAATGAAGATAATGATATAGAAGTAAGGGATGAAAAATAGTGAATATTTAGCTGACATAGATATTAATGAAGCTGATATTGTGCAGGCTATTAATGAATTAAAAATGGAGCTGCTGCAGGGCCTCATGGAATTCCTGCTATTTTGTTAAAGAAAGTAGTTCATTCTATCGCAAAGCCACTTGCAATATTATTAAGACAAAGTGTAGATACAGGCAAGATTTATGATGAGCACAATTAGCATATATTACCCCTACTTTCAAAAGTGGATCAAGACTAGAGGCAAGTAATTATAGGCCTGTGAGTCTAACATCACATATTATGAAAGTGTATGAAAGGGTAATGAAGAAAAAATATATGAAACATTTAATAAAAAAATAATTTGTTTAATAAAGGACAACATGGTTTCGTACCCGGAAAAAGTACACAAACCCAACTGTTAGTCCACCGTGAGAACATATTCAAAAATATGAAAAGCGGAAATGAAACAGATGTGGTTTATTTAGACTTTGCAAAAGCTTTTGATAAAGTAGACCATAATATATTAGCGAAGAATTAGAAAACACAATATCGTGATAAAGTAGGAAGATGGTTAAAATTTTTAATTTTTACACAACGAAAACAGATAGTTATTGCAAACGACGAGAAATCGGATGAAGCCAAGGTAATATCCGGTGTGCCGCAAGGTAACGGTGTTAGCTGCAATACTGTTTGTTATTATGATTGAAGACATAGACAATAATGTTAAGGATTCGGTAGTGAGTAGTTTCGCAGATGACACAAGAATAAGTAGAGAAATTACTTGTGATGAAGATAGGAAGGCTCTACAAAAGAGACCTTAACAAAGTATATGATTGGGCAGAGGTAAATAGGCTGGTATTTAACTCTGATAAATTTGAATCAATAAATTATGGAGACAGAGAAAGAAAGCTATATGCATATAAGGGACCTAATAATAAGACCATCACAAATAAGGAAGCAGTTAAAGACCTTGTGTGATGATGAATAGGACATGTTATGCAATGATCAAATAGCAACTCTGTTGGCAAAATGTAAAACAAAAATGGGAATGTTGTTACGGCACTTCAAAACAAGAAAAGCTGAACACATGATTATGCTTTATAAAACATATGTTCGTAGTCCACTTGAATATTGCAATATGATATGGTACCCACACTATCAAAAGGATATTGCACAAATAGAGAGTGTACAAAGGTCCTTTACAGCTAGAATAGAAGAAGTTAAGGACCTAGACTACTGGGAAAGACTACAATTCTAAAATTATATAGTCTAGAGAGGAGAAGAGACGCTACATGATAATTCAGGCATGGAAACAGATAGAAGGAATAGCAGAAAATATCATGGAACTAAAAATATCAGAAAGAGCAAGCAGAGGTAGATTAATAGTGCCCAAAACTATACCAGGAAAAATAAGGAAAGCACACAGGACATTAA
>NC_061088.1:13087143-13094643 GCF_015104395.2 Macrobrachium nipponense | reverse complement strand
GAAAGAAATTGTAATTTGAATTTTCTTGATGTAACTGTCCATAGAAATGATAGAAATTTCACCTTTTCAGTCTTTCGAAAATCAACTAACATTGCCTCTTTTGTTCATTACTACTCCAATCACCATCAAATTGTTAAATTCTCAGTTTTTTCTGGGATGTTCCTAAGGACTTTACGTGTCTGTAGCCCGCAGTTTATTGACGCTGAAATTAAAACTATTTGTGATATTGCATTGAAATTTAAATACCCAAGGACTTTTGTAGATGTGCCATGGAAAAGAGCTAAAAAAACATTTTATTCAACTAATGACAAATTACCCTATGATGAAAGGTTTTTAGATATTCCTAGAATTTTAAAGCTTTTTAACATAAATGTTGTTTTCAGTAATATTAATGTCAGAATTCTCCTAAAAGATCTTCTAGGCGGCATATATTGAAATTCCTTGCAAAAAGGTGTGATAAAGTCTATTACGGACAGACCGGTAAATCTCTTTCACAACGTCTCAAACAGCATCAATATTCTGCGAGAACTGGGCAAATATCGAATGCATTATTCGTACATATAAGAGATTTAGACCATCCTATAAACTGGAGTCAAGCAAGAGCCTTAATCCCATGTAATGACACAGTTAAAAGGAATATTATTGAATCTTGTTTCATCAGTCATATATAGAAATGTTCTAAATTTAAGTCTTGGTTTATTTTAAACTTGATGCTTTCATATGAAAAAAAGTTGTAGATAGTTATAAGCAACACAATTAATATATTCAGTTTTTACATGTTTTGGACTGTAAAGATACTTTGTAATTTCGGTTAGGGTCAAATCTGTTCAGGTTTGTGACCGTGTGATATCCGATAATCCTGGATTATCTCTTTTAATTTTTACCCTTTTGACAATTAACCATCTGGTATTCTTGATCTTGTTGTGTACCCGATACCTTTCTCTCCAATTGTATTTCATTAGCTCCTTGACAATGTCTTAGTAAAGACGAAAGCGCTTGGATTTTTGACTATCGTTTTCCTGTGGGATTCGCTTATTTATGAAGTCACGTGCATCTACTGTGATTTTTTAAGCATATATATATATATATATATATATATATATATATATATATATATATATATATATATATATATATATATATGAATACTTATCACATCACCGTGATTCATATAAATCATTCGAGCTACAAATGTCATTTAATATCTATTTCGCTCTACCTCGGAATTGATATATTTTCATATATGTACCAAAGGGGAATTTTTAGTTGATAATAATTTCGTAGCCCCATGGGATCGAACCACCGTCCAGTCGGACGGGGAACGAAATCAGGAACGGACAGTGACGCTACCGAGTCTGCTATATATATTCATATATATGTATATAAAACGAGAGAGAAAATGCACGCAAATGCAACAACACTAGATAGCCCATTCGGCAATGTCCACCGAAATGATTTTCGTTCCCATTCTATAAACTGGAACACGTATCGATCAAGTCACGCTATAACGCTTGACGAGCGTGTCTGGCAACTGCATAAATTCTGAATCTGATCTGCATTCAATTTAGATTCAGTTGACGTTTACATTTGGACCGAGGCTGCACTTACCATTTATGTGTGATCCTTATTTGCCTAGTCGTTAAAAGTCGGGAATATGATGTGTACAACTAACTTATGACGAGGGGGAAAACCTTGCACGTGTCCCGAGTAAGCTGGAGGTCAGATCACGCCTTGTTCGCTTTTAATTTTCCGCTCTCTGTTTGGTAATTCAGAACTGCCCCCCCTCCTTTCATTTAACAATTAACTGTCATGAGGACTTTATGAGCCTCTTTTCTAACATTGAATTCTGTCTTCCTGCTAAACTATATTGCAAGGTCCCCCTCTCGGTCTAATTGCTAGCATCACTGATGATGTTGCATGAAGACAGCCCATTTGCAATATCTGCAATTGTGATGATCTCTTGGGATAATTCCAAGGAGGAGAGGAAATGTTGCAGACGCAACAGGAAGGAAGGAAGAAAGGAAGGAAGGTAGGATCCCTTCCGCTTGCTGGGAGGTTCATCATCAGGAGGCTGAGAGAGAGAGAGAGAGAGAGAGAGAGAGAGAGAGAGAGAGAGAGAGAGAGAGAGAGAGAGAGAGTTAAATCAAAAACTTTACTTCCATTTTACAATGGGTATTCTACATGTCACAGTTAAAAACATATGCATGATGAAAGGGGATTTGACGTTTTAAACAATACATATTGATGGACTAGCAACATCTGAGTAATACTAAATTCGCCCTAAATTTCCTATATGCTGGTGTTGTCACAAGTGATGAGTATCATTAAACAGAGAAAACCAAATTTATAACATACAATAATGAGAAGTATAAAATGGTTCAGTTACTGACGAACTGTGCCTCTTAGTGTTGCCATATTGAGAGACGTGTCTAGCATGTGTATAGTAAGGTGATACCGTATATTGTGGTCTAATCTGAGTTCTGTAATTTTGTCTATTATACAGAGAGTAATGAGTTCTGTAATTTTGTCTATTATACCGAGAGTAATGCATTTGTTTTTCAAACCTGGTCAGATTCGAACGTCCTTTGATTGCGAAAGTGTCTATTTCTAATGCGGGTTCGAGACTCAGAATCGTGATGATCAAAAGTCTTATACATCCATTTGCGTGCAGGTTTTCGTACTGTAGCTCAGTTCCAGAAAGCTGCGCTGTTTATTTATGACCGATAATAATCGTAGTATACCATACTTATTCATGACGGAATCAGATTCCACTCGTTCATCAAAGCACATTTCATCAATTTCACCAGTACCTAACCTGAAACTTGAGTTAGTTTTAATGAGGTATACTCCGTTGACGGAGTACACCTAATAATAATAATAATAATAATAATAATAATAATAATAATAATAATAATAATAATAATAATAATAATAATAATAAAATAAACACCAAATTCTTTGAAAGTTGGAATTCTAAATCTATGGCCCCTATGGTATTACAATCAGTTTTCTATTGACCCTTGTTATTATTATTATTATTATCATTATTATTATTATTATTATTATTATTATTATTATTATTATTATTAGTAGTAGTAGTAGTAGTAGTAGTAGTGGTAGTAGTAGTAGTAGTAGTAGTAGTAGTAGTAGTAGTATAGGAAGGAAGAATGTCCTCTCTTAACAGGAACCTATAAATAGTTTGACCTAATCATTCTGTTAAATTTATATTGAATATTATTATTTGTATTATCATTTGATTGGTATTATTATTATTATTATTATGATTATTATTATTATTATTATTATTATAATAATAATAATAATAATAATAATAATAATAATAATAATAATAATAATAATAATAATAATAATAATAATAATAATAATAATAATGGAGGCTGGAGGACGAGCTCTCAGCTTGAAACTCAAGAGCTGTTTGGAGGCTGAAGGATAAGCTCTCAGTTTGAGTGCCAACAGCTGTTTGGAGGGCCAGAGGGCCACCAGAAGGTCACCAGAAGGTCACTAGAAGACATGGTGTAGGAATGATCTAGAAGACCGGCTATGCAGAAAGTCAAGTATGGTATGTCCCTTGATGAAGACTTCTAAAAGAAGATCTCTGTCAAAGCGGGCAAATAGTCAGATGCCTAGATCTATCATTGCAGATGTCTTCCTTCTCGTTATTCTGTTGGAATAATCTAGAAGACCGGCTCTGCAGAAAGTCAAGTATGCTATGTCACTTGGTGAAGACTTCTAAAAGATCTCTGTCAAAGCGGCCAAATAGTCGGATATCTAGATCTTTCATTGCAGATGTCTTCCTTCTGAGGATGAGAGCCAACGGTTGTTAGGAGGCAGGAGGACCAGCTGTCAGGAAGACGAGAGCCAACAGCTGTTTGGAGGCAAGACCAGCTCTCAGGAAGACGTGAGCCAGGCCAACAGCTGTTTGCAGGCCAGGATGGCCTCTCTCAGTGAGAGCCAATGGCCAGGGATCTTCCCAACCACCTGGTCAGGCAGAGGAACATTTACCCAGCGAGAGCCAATCGTTGTTCAGCTGACTATCCCAGCGAGATCCCCCAATCTCGGTAGGCAGAAGAGCTTTTTCCCAAGGAGAGTCAACGGCTGTTGGGCTAATTAAACCGTTAATTGATAATGTACGTTTCTATTAGAGAGAGATGAAAAATGTAAATCTGGACGAAGGAACCAAGAGAGGAAGACGAATTAGTATACGGAATGAAGTCCTTGTCAATAAATTGAGATATGAGAGTATGATTCGAGATTATGTCCCTACGCTTTGTGGAAATGCTTCTTATTTTAAGTGAAATTTTCTGAGAAAAACGGAAAAGTTCGATGTAAGAGGCAACATTTTACGTAACGGTTTACCATCAACTGAAATAAAGGTCCTAAGGTTTACTAAGTGATTTGATTCCTGGCTACTGAATAACTGCTCTTGAAAACAATCTAAATCCATAAAATCATTTGTATGTCATATATTAAATCTTGATTTTTGTAGATGTTTTAAAGGTACCGGCAAGAGAACGAATTTCTAAGCAATCCCCTACACCACCCTCTCTCTCTCTCTCATTACGTTCCCCAGATGGGATTACTCGGACTGGCTAACCCAGTTATGTTGTTTGAGATTAAGCTGGCCTTATGCCAGCACGGGCTCTTCCTCCTAGAGCAGCCCGTAGCAACCCAGTTATTGGATGAGTGGTTAATAACGGAATTATTGAACTTGTTGGGCGAACAGTTTCCACGTTAGTTTAGCGGTACGGGTCTCATTCCGTTGAAGGTTTTTTTTTTTTATTTTTTTTTTTTTGTTAACTGATGAATATTTCAGCTCAATTGACAGAGCGAGTTACTTTAGATGAACCTTGAATAATTTCAAAACAACTGAGGTTAGAGGGCTGCAACTAGTTATGTATGATCAACTTACCAATTTGCAGCACTCTAGCCTCGGTAGTTGGTAACCAAGTGAGGATATCAACCGCATATGTATTTTATTCGTTTATTTGTTTATTTATTTATTTTTTACTTTTTTTCAGCAATCAGTAATGAGTAGAGTAAGACGGCAAATGCTGAGAGAATATCGAACTTATATCTTCTTATGTCCGTTTATGAGGCATAACTCGTAAGCTTTAATGAATTTAACTAAGCAAAAAAGGGATAATAGCAAGGACAATAACATTGTTATAAAGCATTATCCTTGGGTTAATGAATCCAAATAACTTTTACGCAGTTTTGTTCTCCCCATTTTACTGTATTTCGAGTAGTTGTTTGTATAAATAAATCTTTATATGTTTTACTTTATTTCCTCCGTATGGATTCACCTGCCCCTGTGAAATTAATTAAGAAACTTTTCGAATGAATATCGTACAGCAAGGAAAAACGACTTACGCTGCAAGACTGAATTATTCCTCAACATGAAAATGCATGAAGCTGTCCCCTTATCATTTTCGTGCGCATGCGCTTTGATGATGTCCTCTTTAGCGCAGTCGCTTGCAATTAACCCGTAGGCAAAGCGTAATTACAGAAGAGAAGAAGAGAGGGAAGGTATTGCTCTTTTGTTCTCCGATTCTGTTTCTGAAGAAGGGTGTGATATATAATGCACGAGAGAAAGAGAGAGACTGATTAGTCTCAAATAAGACACATGGAGCTATCACACACACACACACACACACACACGCCACACACACCACGAGGAGAGAGGAGAGAGAGAGAGAGAGAGAGAGAGAGAGAGAGAGAGAGAGAGAAAGAAAGAGAGAGAGAGAATATACCTTTTCCAATGCCATTACTTTTCAACGATCTGCGTAATGCTTGCATTAGTTAGCAGATGGGGAAATAACGGATAAAAGAGATTTTTGGTTGCCGGCGATGAATGGGATTATGGTATATGTACCTGTAATGAATGGAATGAAATACCGTAGTTAAGCCAAAGGCCAAACGCCGGGACGTAAGAGGTCATTCAGCGATGAAAGGGGAATTGACAGCCAAAAGACTTGAAAGGTGTAACAGGAGGAAAAAGTTCGCAGTTACACTTTCAAACAATTGTTAGGAGAGGGTGGAGAGTAAGATGAAAGAAAGAGAATACGAACGGAGGTACAATAAAAGGAATGAAAGTGGTTTGAGCTAGGGGACCGAAGGGACGCTGCAAAGAGCCTTAATTGTTGCTTACAGTGCACCGCTTGGGGTGCATTGAAAGCACTAACCCTTACCTTGGTAGCTGTAATGGAGCTTTCGGAGAAAAACCGGGAAATTAAAATTGGCGGACAAGAAAATTTTGACGTGAAACTCAAGGATTGATTGATTGACTGTGTCTGTTAAAACTGGCGTCACAACATCTAGGTTATTAACGTGAAACTCAAGGCTATGAAGATGCCAACAGAAAGATAAAATTGGGATAAAAATCTCGACGCTCATCTTCGATAAAGCGAACGTCCCAATTTATTCCGAAGCCTTGAAACCAATGAGGATTTAAACATGAAAGTTAAATGTTGATAGAATTCTATGTATTGATGTGCAGCTGCGTGATACCAAAGATTTGGCTTTAAAACAAATAATAATTACGTAAATGGAGAGTAGACCATACTTAAGACTTAATACCCTTATGCAATTTAAGCTCACATTAATAACGATGGTCTATAATTTATAACGATAACTGCACAAAAACAATAACATAGACGCATTCCGTAAACGTTTCCCTAAAACCAGGACCCACTGCCTAAAACACGCCGATAAACGGGTGGGGTACCCCAGGAACGGAGGGACCTTGGGAAATGAATTATACTGGTAGTCTTCCGACCTCCATTAGCCGACGCAGCAAAGGGACCCTTTTCTCGGACAAAGCAAACTGTTCCCACAAACTCGAAATTGACTTCAGCTTAAGGAAACTTCAGGCAGTAACCCATTAACCGGTATTGCCTTTGCAACTTTCGCAAACTTCACAAGGCCGAACTGAAGAGCGCTATGAAATATTTAAACAACTGACAATTATTTTATTTTACTGTTATGGCAGAGAAGGTTTCTCACGACAGCGAATCGTCAACAGCTAGCCGATTCCTTTAGAAAGCTGATCACTGAGAGTAAACCTCTCAATAAATACTTCTGCCCAGTTTTATATTGTTCAAACAACAGGTTACAAAGACATAAGGGCCTCCTTAGTATGGTGGCAGAAGTAATAAAATATTTCCGTTCATCGGAAATGTAACCTTTCCTCAGATTTTACAAAAAAAAAAATATAGTTCTAATAGCGAAAGCGAGACTCCTCCCTCCCTATAATCCATCATAATAATTCTAATTGTGATGGATTACATCCAAATATATAATCGACCACATGAATTCTAGATTCTAGCAGAAAATCATCCACTCTATTCTGAAGATGAATCCTCATCCAGGACAAGTTTCATTACGGTCTTAAAAAAATAAAAAGTCGAAAGACATTTAAGGAAACTCAGCAGTTGATGGCGGGAAAATATAATAACATTAGCAGCGCTAGTGCTACAATAG
>NC_061088.1:13042143-13082143 GCF_015104395.2 Macrobrachium nipponense | reverse complement strand
AATTCAGCTACTTGTGTCTTTCCATAAGAAATTTATTTTCCACATATACCCACATATATATATATATATATATATATATATATATATATATATATACTATATATGTGTTATACATATTTATATATATATATATATCTATATATATTATATATATATATCTATATAGATATTATATATATATATTATATATATATGTATATATATATATATATATATATAATCATATATATATATCTATAAATTATATATATCTATGTATATATATATATATCTCTCTATCTATATATCCTATATATCTATATCTATATATATATATATATATAATCTATATATTATCAAGAGTAAGGCGTCAATTGGCATGTTATCGAAAAATGCCCATCGTGCTTTTATTGATCTAAGAAGTATATTTAATACTCATGGTATTGGCAAACTCTCTCTAAACCAACCCCCTCTTAGAAAAAGGCTTTTAGTGAGTATAATATATATATATATATATATATATATTATATAATATATATATATATATATATATATATATATAATGTATATATATCTATATAAATATATATATATATATATATATCTATATATATATATATATATGTGTGTGTGTGTGTGTGTGTGTGTGTGTGTGTGTGTGTGTGTATAGCTTCAAGCACCTACTATGAGATTCAGGGCCTCTGTAACACGGTTTTTTCGCAATACTTTTTAACGTTTTATCTATGCATTTCATAAATATAACGCTTATTCAGAATACATATTATATCTACACATAAATTTTGACTGTATTCTGCATTATGTAGGTTGAATAAATTTGGTACTTATAATGTTAAAAAGTGAACGTTTTTTTGAAGACGGGCCAACTTACTCAGAGAAAAGGTTTCGAACGCACTCGTTACGTAAACTTATGACGGCATTTCTTCCCTCTTTCTCTCGATGGATGATTGGCCTATAAGTAACGAAGGCTAACCTCTGGCAACAATGACATACAAATTTGAATACAAGCAAAGCAGTACACCTTTATGAACTTTGGAACCTCTCCACTGATAATTGTCATAATGAACAAACCAACTAAGTATGTTAATAATAAATACAGTCTACTTTATGGGTCACAACCGGATTGACAAGATGTAGGGAATAGTTGGTAATTTTCAAAAACATAGTAGACAAGCTTTATTTGATAACTGCTATATCCAATGTCAAGCAATTTTTATTTATTGGCTATCTACCTGTTTACTGAAAAAAAATAGCCGGTACCGTATATTGGCTTTAAAACTTCACCAATAATTATCGTCAGGATGATGACTTCATGAGGCTCCAACCACTTTGGCCTCGTTATAATTCAGGATAACACTGAAGGCTACCATGGGCGTTGTTGGATTAGAAAATTTAACTTCTGGCTATAAAAACTAATTTCTCGAGTAGTTGTAAGAAGTGCTAAATGATCCTCAAGGATCCCAGCAGTTGGCCTAAACGTTTAATTCATGTATATTACTGCTATACTGTTGCGGCACAACTGCTACAGTAGTATTACTATGCTAGCACTGATACCCCACCCACATCTATGTATCGTTCCGCCATTCATAAAGTCTTTGGGTTTCAGAGCCGATGGAGTTTCTGTCTGGTGGATGGGCAGGGCAACATTTCGTCAAGAGGTGTTTACCTTCCTTACGTAATGAATGTTTTTCGACTCTTGGCTCGTAATCATTGGCCATGGTGTGGGCTAGATAATTTTTACTCTATAAAAATTAAAACTATC
Organism: Macrobrachium nipponense; assembly: GCF_015104395.2. Taxonomy (NCBI): domain Eukaryota; kingdom Metazoa; phylum Arthropoda; class Malacostraca; order Decapoda; family Palaemonidae; genus Macrobrachium; species Macrobrachium nipponense. Next base: position 13,080,384 of record NC_061088.1, on the reverse strand, counting down.
GGGTTTAGGTTATTGATAATGCTGACAAAATTTGTGTGTGGTTGTAAAACATACATATGTCAACTTTCAGCTACATCCGATGCTTTGACAAGGAGTAACGTCCAAAAAACCGTGTTACAGAGACCCTGAATCTCATAGTACATCATTCATTCTGCCAAAACATTTCTTTACCAGCGACATTTCCGAAGCAAACAATCTCTCCACGAACACATCGTCGAAACCGTTAGGATTACCGGAGAGACGAACGAAACGAAACGGCGCCTCAGAACGGCAGAAAAAAAAAAAAAAAAAAAAAAATAGAACGAGAGGAAAAAACACATAAGAAATTAAAAAGTCAGAAAACGAAACGACGCTCAAAGACCAGAAAAAAAGGAAAACGGCTCTGATTGCTAACTCGCTTTCCAGCGTCGAAGCTCGAAATGGAAAAGAAAAAAAAAACAAATCCAGGAAATTACAGACATCGAAGTAATAATCCAACTGAATCTCAGAAAATCAATTCGAATAGAAATGAAACCGTAATTTGAATTGCATTTTTTGGTTTATAAAGGAGATTTTGCGTCGCGGAATTCGCTTAACCAGACAATCCAGAATATTATGCATTTTGGAAATTCGTGATAAAAGGAATTATAAAAGGCATATAAAAGGTAGGCCAGTGGCCAAGGGCTGGGACATACGAGGTCATTCAGTGCTGAAAGGGAAGTTGAGAGTAGAAAGGTTTGAAAAGCGTGACAGGAAGAAAGCCTCAAAGCAGTTGCGCTATGAAACAATTGTTAGGAGAGGGTGTAAAGTATGGACGAACGGACAAATAACCATCTTAATAGTTTTTCTTTTCAGAAAACTAAAAAAGGAAAGCAAATCAGTCAGCAAGAATGTGTTCTTGTGGTTATGCTTCAAAAAGTTTCTGAATCTTTGTATGGTGTTTTTACGCTGCATGGAACCAGGAACCATGGTTATTCGGAACGGGACCAACGGCTTTACATGACTCCCGATCCACGTCGAGAGTGAACTTGTCACCAGAAATACACATCTCTCACACCCCGGAGGATGTCCTGAAAATCGAACTCGCGGACCACCTAGGTGGCAGCCATCACCTTACCGACCACGCCACTGGGGCGCTCCTGAATCTGTTTAAAATTTGAGTACGTGCATGCGATCCTGCATACAAGTTCATACATACATGCATATAATACACACACACACACACACACACATATATATATATAGTATATATATATATATATATATATATATATATATATATATATATATATAATGTATACGTTATACTATATATAATATATATATATATATATATATATATATATATATTATATGTGTGTGTGTGTGTGTTGAAGAAGTTCAAACAAAAACTATTTCGTGCCCAACCAATGTTGCAAGGAAAGTAAGCATATCTGTATCCCAGAAAAAATATCCTGGAATAAATATACGTTTTCCTATCATCTGGACTGGAAAGAGACACACACGTGAGTCCACCCACACAAGAGAGAGAAAAAGATATTTCTAAATATATCAGTAATTCGTTTGAAGGCAATTTAGCCGGGCGCGGTAAACTGACGAGAAATAAATACAGTTGCTCAATCGTTCAGGATAGACGATTCGACGAGAGCGCCCAAGGACATCAAACTTAATTAGAGTTGCAATACCTGGCGCAGAATCCGATGATTCACGACTGAAACCTTACGACGCCGGTGATTCGAGAGGCAGAAACGAATTGCTGAGGTTTTTTCATCTGGGGGCTTTTCCGTCCTTTGTCTAGTCATGCAACATTTACGTACAGTAATGAGCGTCCTATGACTGGAATATATAGAATTTTTGGACCCAAGGGGCCAAGCAATGGGCCCTATGAGGTCATTCAGCGTTGAACGGAAATTGAATAGTCGAAAGATTTAAAAAGGTAACAAATAAGCTGTATTGTTTCCCGTGCTAGGTCAACATTGGTTCCTAGCCACGTAAAAAATATATAATCCTTCGGGCCAGCCCTAGGAGAGCTGTTAATCAGCTCAGTGATCTGGTTAAACTAAGATAGACTTAACTTATAAAGGTGTAACAGGAGGAAAATATGAAGCACTTGTAAGAGAGGGTGGAAAGTCAAATGGATGAAAGACAATATGAACAGAGGTACAGTAAAAAGAATAAAAGGGATTGCAGCTATGGGCCGAAGAGACGGTGCAAAGAACCGTTAAGTAAGCCTACAGTGCAACGCATCAGAGCGTATGTAGAACTTTAGTCCCAACTAATCAAAAGGAGCTTTTGAGGTGAAGCACCAAAAAAATTGCGTGTTTTACCAGGACTTCTGCGCAAAAATATCGTCAACCAAATTAACTGTTGTTTACGAAGAGAAACTCAAGATTAATAACGAAACCCTTCATCTAAAGCTCTTATTGAAAGAAAAGCAAAGAGAAATAAGCTAAAGAAACAGGGGAAACTTATCTCCGCTAACCATCAACAGCCATTAACAGTCTATTGTGTGTTATCACGCATTTTTTCCAGTTACCCTTCGTCCGTGCTGCGCAAAGTGAAGCAAAGATCAGCTTCGCTTCAAAGGAAGGATAATTGGAGGATGGGGCTCGTTCACTTCCACATTATTTCCCATTAATTTTTCCTAGTATCCTCTCTCTCTCTCTCTCTCTCTCCTCTTGTCTTTTTCTGTACACAATTATGAATAAATCAATAAAAAATGATAAAGATTGAACAGTATGCTTATCTTACTGCCAATAAGAACTTGTTCCAGTTGAGGTATCCAGATCTTGTAACATAACTTCATTAAATTAGCAGTTGGGCAATAGGGGTTGTTTTCCTTCGTGGTATATAACCTCTGGTCTTCAAATATTTGAGAAATAATGTGAATACTGAACGATGATTTAACAAAGGAATAATATAGGATGATTTTCTTATTTTCTTTTTCGTTTTAGTTTTCTCATTGTGCCGGCTTTGCCTGTCCGCCCTTGAATCTTAAAAACTACTGAGACTAGAGGGCTGCAAATTGGTACGTTGACCTTCCGCCCTCCAGTCATCAAACATACCAAATTGCAGCCTTCGAGGTCCAGCATTTTTTATTTTATTTAAGGTTAAAGTTAGCCGTAAGCGTACGTCTGACAACGATATTTGCCAGGCCACTACCGGGCCGTAGTTAAAGTTTATGAGCCGCGGCTCATACAGCATTACACCACCGAAAGATAGATCTGTTTTCAGTGGCCTTGATTACTTACTATACTATGCATACAGAAAACTCGATTGCGCCGAAGAAACGTCGGTGCATTTTATACTTGTTTATTGCTGTTGGCAGACAGCGAGGCTTTTCATCTTTCCAAAGTTTTACCTAAATTCACCGAAGACGATCTCTCAGTCAATCACGATCTTCTTCGCGAATTTCAAAATACACCGAAATTGTCCTTTGATGGTTCTCTGGTGAAGAAGTAAGAAGTTTCTTCTCTCTGAGTCACATGTCAGGAGGTAAACAGCTTCGATAACAAGAAGTTTTAAGGACAAGATGTTGTCAAATTGAGCAACGTGGGTTTTTTTTTTTTTTTTTTTTTTTTTTGCCAGGCTAAATTACCAAGAAGGTTGAGAGGAAACATGATCCCACTTTAGAGACAATAGATATATATTTTTTTTTCTCTCTCTCTTGCAGTGAGAGGATCAACATCAAACAATGTGTGCTCAATAAAAGCGGCCTATCAATGATCATTCGTTGAAGAGCTTTTTAGTGACCAATTTTACCGAGAAACAGCTTTAAATGGCGTTCAAAAAATAAGTAAAGCGAGTATTTTCAACTATTGCCATAAAATCACCTAATTCACACACACACACACAACACACTCACGCATATATATATATATATATATATATATATATATATATATATATATATATATATATAATATATATATATATAATGTTTGCAAGCATATAATACTAAATGAAATGAAATGAGGCAAACGATGCCGTAAACATAAAAAACCCTTAACGGCTATAGAAAAAAGATACAATATCCCTTTCCAACCTCGACTCCATCGCCTTGTTCCTCAGAGACCCGAACTTGTTAGGTCCCTAAAATAATAATTCGAGTTACGTCTTTCTCAAGCTTCGAATTCTCCCATCAACATAAACAACATAACAACAACGGAGATCTCCTGCACAAGCAGAGGAGATGGAGAAGAACACCAATGAAAAGGCCAATAATAATACCTTATGTAAGACAGTTTAACCCTCGGTAATACATAGGGCTTATAAAGATAAGGACTATTACAAGGAATTTAGTCAGGAATAAATATCGGGCAGCAACAGATAGATAAGCGGATAAATGTAAGGCGGTAGTTGTGTGTGTATTCATATGCCCAAGAGAACCCTTGGAATGTCTTAATAAGAGAGAGAGAGAGAGAGAGAGAGAGAGAGAGAGAGAGAGAGGAGATCGGACGTGAATCAATGATTTCAACAAGGTATGGAAGTTGGAAGAGAGAGAGAGAGAGAGAGAGAGAGAGAGAGAGAGAGAGAGAAAACATAATACTGTGAGTAGCTTTCCATTACAGTATTAAATCGTAACCCGTTTACAATATAGGATTCTAAAGGTACAAAATTCCTGAGATCTCCGCGTCGTATTTACTGATATGTCAGTTTAGATTCTATGCAAATATTAAATTTGGTTTATTCAAGTCCACTAATTCTTGGTCCTAGTTTCTGTTTTATACAAGGCCATTCTGTTTCCGACATATTCTTCGATTATCGATGGCCTATTTGGTTTGCTTTTTAAAGATTGGGTGAGTAATAATAATAATAATAATAATAATAATAATAATAATAATAATAATAATAATTATAATAATGATAATAATATGTTAGGTCGTCAATTGATTGGTTAAGCAACATTGGGGCTGGTCAGTTGTTGGATGGGTGACCGCTCTCCTCGGCGTTGATTCCTTGGGAAAGGATCTTTACCATAATTTCCTCAGTCTACTCAGCTGTAAATGAGTATCTATTCCTGATGGAGTAGGGTCCACCTATGGGTTAAATAGCAAAACTCAGCAATGATGGGAAGAAATGAAGAATTAAACGACAACGACGTAAATGGAACCTCTGGCAACAGAGGAGCTTCGTCCGGCAGCCAGGTATTCAGCCCAATTGAAGGGGAAGACGGTCAGGTACTTGGAGGTCGTCATCCAGCAACTGATCACCACAACGACAGTAATCAACAGCCTGAGATTGGAGCTACAGATGCAAAAAGGAAGAAATGGACAAGAGAAGAAAATAAGGAAATATGGAGATGCTACATCAGAAGCAACCCGACGGAGAGAGGATATAGAAGAAGGTTGGTCAACATCTGGAATGAGAGGAATAACACCCCCCAAACAGAGGCTGGCAGACCAAATAAGGAACATAAAGAAAAATAAATGGCTCTCCCCAACAGAAAGAGAGGAACTGGAAAGGGAAATGACACATGGCAACGAATTACAAGAAGACGACAGGGATGATGAGGTATCAAACAACGACACACGAAGAAACACCGACGAAGTAACAGACAGGACAGAATGGGTAGAAAAGATCAGACAATGGATGAAGCCAGATACAGAGAGAACAAAGATCCCTTCCATGAAAGCCTACAACACCAAGAAATTAAGGGAGAAAACAAGTGAGGTCAATGAAATAATGAGACTAATACACACCACCAATATCACAGAAACAAATAACTTGTCATACGCAGGAGCAAGATTAGTAGCGGAACTGATGGGGATATGAACCCCAACACCACCAGCACAACCAACCCAACAGAAACCAAAAAAGTGCAATACGAAAAATGAGACCATAACCCACATAGCAAGCGAATGTCCGGCACTTGCACAGAACAAGTACAAAAAGAGGCATGATTCAGTGGCCAAAGCCCTCCACTGAAGCCTGTGCAAGAAACATAAGCTACCTTGCAGTAATAAGTGGTACGAGCACCAACCTGAAGGAGTGATCGAAAACGATCAGGCAAAGATCCTCTGGGACTATGGTATCAGAACAGATAGGGCGATACGTGCAAAAAGACCAGACGTGACGTTGATTGACAAAATCAAGAAGAAAGTATCACTCACTGATGTCGCAATACCATGGGACACCAGAGTTGAAGAGAAAGAAATGGGAAAAAAAATGGGATAAGTATCAAGACCTGAAATAGAAATAAGAAGAAGGATATGGAATATGCCAGTGGAAATTGTACCCATAATCATCGGAACACTAGGCACGATCCCAAGATCCCTGAAAAGGAATCTGGAAAAACTAGAGTCTGAAGTAGCTCCAGGACTCATGCAGAAGAGTGTGATCCTAGAAACAGCGCACTTAGTAAGAAAAGTGATGGACTCCTAAGGAGGCAGGATGCAACCCGGAACCCCCACACTATAAATACCACCCAGTCGAATTGGAGGACTGTGATAGAGCAAAAATAAGAAAAAATAAAAAAAATAAAAAATATAATTAACTATATTGTCGATGGCTTATTTGGTTTGCTTTTTAAGACTGGGTGAATGATGATAATAATAATAATAATAATAATAATAATAATAATAATAATAATAATAATAATAATAATAATAATAATAATAATAATAATAATAATAATAAAGTCTAAATATTAACTTACAAGTAAATATTTTTCCCGGATGTAAACAAAGTGTCATGCAAAACAACGCCTTCAAAGAGGGTTGGAAGCTTCGCCAATATGCAAACAATGGACTATTGTCCCAACGTCAGGAGCATCAGGCTGCTTAAAGCGCCCATTATCGGGGTCATGAAGGGCGGTAATTTCCTCCACAAACACTTTTCGGTACTTATGATTATTAACAGTATTGATATACTGATATTATTAAATAATCTCATTGTAGCTCTTATTTTACGAAGGGGAAAATGATTTCCTATAACAAATTATTGAATAATCTCATTGTAGCTCTTGCTTTACAAAGGGGAAAATGATTTCCTATAACAAATAATTAAATAATCTCATTGTAGCTCTTATTTTACAAAGGGGAAAATGATTTCCTATGACAAATTATTAAATAATCTCATTGTAGCTCTTACTTTACAAAGGGAAAATGATTTCATGTAACATATTTCCAAAACACACGGCTAATGGAAAGGTATGCTGGTGAGAGAGAGAGAGAGAGAGAGAGAGAGAGAGAGAGAGAGAGAGAGAGAGAGAGATATTCATGAAATAAAGACAGGAATTATAAATGCCCAAGACAGGCTAGTTAAGTAACTCCAAACAAGGCCACAGGAAAAAACAGTTCCTCAGTTTAGTTTAGTAACCTTCAACAGGGGAAATAGTCCAGATAACGCCATATGCCTGTGTGTGTGTGTGTTTTTTTTTTCCACATCCGAGGTCTGTTTCCCTCTGCAGTCACGACATTCTTATCACCTCCTTCCTGTGTTCCTTAAAGGCGGTATCCCACGAACACGTTTTTAAATTTTTCCTCTTTTTCTTCAACGGTTCGCCACCAAAGTGGGTTCCCAGTGGCCAATTATTTGCGTTTAGGTAGTATATTATTAGTTAAATTATCTGTATCGTAAATAGTAAGCGACCTTCTTCCTAGTATTTCCGAATCCTTCTTTTCAACACCCTATAATTCACCATTTTTTCCACATTACCAAGTTGTCTCTTAACACACTGAGCTGCCTCAAAAGTATTTGATCCATCGTTTCAACTAAGCTAACCCCTTTAACCATAGATTTTGTATCTATATTTCTCACCTATTCAATTTTTCCTATACTAATCCACATTAAGTAAACACCTTATCCCTACAGACAGTTCCTCACAGGACGCGTGGTTTGCGTACTCGCCTATCAATCTGGTAGCTTGAGTTCGCTCCGGGCTGCTGCCAGTGTGGAACCAGAGGAATTGATTTCTGGTAATTAGAAATTCTTTTCTCGCTATAATGCGGTTCGGATCCTACAATAAGAAGTGGGTCCCATTGCGAAGTAACCGATGGGTTCCTAGCCACGTAAAAAAAAGAAAAAAAAAGAATATAATCCTTCGGGCTATCCCTAGGAGAGCTGTTAATCAGTGTAGTGGTCTATATACTTAACCTACAGCTTCAAGTTCCTTTCTATTATTTGTATTCAATATCCACACTTCGCCTCCAGAGAGGCAAGATGGATTATCACTCCCAAACTTGGATTCTATAGACTTATATATATATATATATATATATATATATATATATATATATATATATATATATATATATATATATATATATATATATATATGATTTTGGATACTGAGTTCAAACGGCAGAGGAAACCCGTATCAATATGACCTCTTTCATCTTTAATCACTAAATGGGTCGGAATTCATCCTGAACGTCATTAATTAGCCTGGTAAAAAAAAAAAAAAAAAAAAAGCTTTTAACAAGAGCATGGTTCATAAACGGGTAAAATGGCTGGTGGTAGGGAGGCTTTTCCAAAACACGATCGGTTTGTCGACGTATCGCTTTTTTTATGGAACAAAAGATACAAAAATATCACTCCAAAATGCCTACAGCATAATATCGTTCCCCGATGACAGTTTCCGAAATTGTTGTAAGATTAAATCGGTCAAATGATACACAATACTACTGTAGAATTGAAAGTATATAAAACAATACAACAACAGCAACATACAGACAAACCCATATATATATTATATATATATATATATATATATATATATATATATATATATATATATATATATATATATGTGTGTGTGTGTGTGTGTGTGTGTGTGTGTGTGTGTGTATGTGCGTGTCTTTCGTACTTAAAAATTCTTATCAACCCATCTCCACCATAACAACGGACTGTAAAATTTGTAACACTTGGCGTAAGTTATTCCCAAGCTATAGTGAATTCGATATTAAACGATGTGTGGCTTAAAATTTGAGAACATGAAAAATTATAAAATGACCCAAGGTATGACCCCACTGAATGAACACGGAGAAAGTATAAAATGTCCCACGGAATGAACACTTGGAAAAAGTATAAAATACCCCATGGAATGAACATTTGGGAAAAGTATAAAATGCCCCGCGAAAATACCATTTGGAAAAAGTATATTCATCTAAAATCTATATCTGAAATAAAAAAAAAAAGCTACGATGGTTAAATTAAAACAAATATAGACAGAATCAAAATTAAAATAAACGTTGACAGAAGATAAAAGCTGATTAATGTCCCTCAATAAAAAGAAACCGAACGTTTCATGACTTCTTTTCACTCGACGAAAAGGAAAAGTCAACCTTCTCTTCTTTTCATTATCTCGACAACTTCGAATTAGTTATTCATAGTTTTCAATACTTTTTTACATCTTCCAAAGTGAGATTTTAGGTCCTTGTTATCTATTATTCATCCATTCCAAATGACACTTTCAGGTCAATTTTATTTAGTAGTGTCTGTGATGGAAAAAAGATTGTCATTTACTCGGGGAGTAAGCCTATTGATAACTGATTTTTATTTCACAGATCATTTATAAAACCGCCTGAAAATATCTTAGAAATACTTCATTTTATATACAATGATTTTGGGTTTTTTGCCTCTTTTTGATGGCTGAATTTTGTTTCAAAAATAACTTTAAAAATTCGTCTAAAAATATGGACAATGAATATAGACTGCTTTGTTGTAGTTGCTCTTGTTGGGACGGGGGTAGGAAAGGTCTATACAAAAACCCAAAAAAGGTCTGAAAAGCGAGTTTCGCGTTGAGTTAAAGATACAGGAATTTTAGGATAGGACATTTATGATTTATTTATTAGAATGGAAATGTAAAAAATAAATAATATGCATGTTAAACAGTACAGAACAATTATTTGTAACAAAATATAGTGTATTTTTTTTTATTTTTTGTTGGTTAAGCAATGCACTATTTGATCGAAGATTTTAGCATGCGCCCCGAGTAAGCTGGAGGTTGGATCAAGCCTTGGTCACATCCTTTTGGATATTGAGAGGTTAGTGGGAAGTACAGCGTCGTATTCAGAGATGTTGATTTATATAAACTCTTGAAAAACCTCAAGCAACAGACATTAAATTATTCAATAATGATTGTAAAAGCATATAATTAAAACGTATACATTCTTTTTACACTGTAACATACATACTGCATATAATTCAAAATTACACATCCAGTAAACCCGTAAGTGTTCACATTATGCATAATATTCATAAGATGAACGTTTTTAATAATCTCTTCAGTTGCTTCTACAATTTGTTTTTCTTTTAATTCACTGACATTTCGAAACAGGTCCAAGTTTGCTTTTCAAACGGCCAAATATATAAAGAATTATTTCACTTTGCAAGCAGTGGGCGGATTTAAGGGTGGGTGGGGGGGGGGGGACCTGGTCACGTGCCCCTCCCTCTAGATATGAATAATAGAACATGTTTTCTTTCAATAAATCATTATTAGTGGCAGAAATTTGCTTAGTTAATCATTATTTCAACAACAACAACTGTACAAGAACAATAACAACAACAGCTACTCCTACTTAGTGTATATATATGTGTGCGTGCATACATATATAAATATTAATATATAGTACTACTGTATGTGCGTATGTTACACACACACACACACACACACACACACACATATATATATATATATATATATATATATATATATATATATATATATATGTGTGTGTGTGTGTTAACATGAGAATTCTTCCCAGCTGGTAGGGAGATCTTAATTATTATAAATTTTGTCTGAAGCGTTGATTAAGCCTGGGATCTTCACTGTAGGTCAGAGAAGATCCCTGAGAGAGAGAGAGCGATAGAGAGGAGAGAGAGAGAGAGAGAGAGAGGAGAGAGAGAGAGAGATTTGTATGAAAACGTTGATTTATGCCTGGACCTTCCAGTGTAGGTCAAAGAAGAAACCCTGAGAGAGAGAGAGGAGAGGGAGGAGGAGCGTGCGAGGAGAAGAAGGAGAGAGGAGAGAGAGGAGAGAGAGAGACGAGAGAGAGAGAGAGAGAGAGTAGATTTGTATGAAACGTTGATTTTTATGCCTGGACCTTCAGTGTAGGTCAAAGAAGAACCCTGAGAGAGAGGAAGAGGAGAGAGAGAGAGAGAGAAGACATGAGAGAGATGAGAGAGAGAGAGAGAGAGAGAACTGATCGTTTCCATGCAAGTGACTCTTTCACTCCTTTTAGAATCCCTTCAATATCAGGTGCTGGCCAATATCCCGTTAAGGGCTTCCGTTGATTAAAAGACAAGATGATTTCTCAAAATGTCAAGCCGGGTCAATATTTGCTTTCATTCCATATTCAAAAGGTCAGGGGTACTATTGGGAGACATGGAGTGGATGATCCTTTGCAATCAGTGGCGGATCTAGAAATCTATATATATATATATATATATATATATATATATATATATATCTTATATATATATATATATATATATTTATGGGGGGCATTAATTACAAGCGTGGCATCCTGTGTTGGTTTTCGCAAACGATGACACCAGCTGTTGTTGTTCGTCAATTCTCTTTTTTTTTTTTCTTGTCTTTTTACCAAAAATGTGATGATGGATCGCGATCGCCGGTGGCTGCCGGCGCTTTGCAAGGGAGCTTGTATCTTCCATTAAAATGAAAAATGGAAGATAATTATCTTTCATTTTTCATGAAATGATTTCTATTTGACTTTAACCAATTTTTCTTTCTTTTTTACTCCGTGTTGTTCGAACACGTGTTTAAGCATGTTATATATCACAATTGTACCAAATTTTAGGAAGTCATACCTTGAAAGGCTTCTCCTATGGAACTAAATCACGATTTTTAAAAACATGCACAAAATGGCATTAGTAAACCATATAACTGGACGAATTTCTAAATAAGCTTTCTGTATGTATGTATGTATGTATGTTGTATGTATGTATGTATGTATGTATGTATGTATGTATCATATATATATATATATATATATATATATATATATATATATATATATAGAGAGAGAGAGAGAGAGAGAGATGAGAGAGCGAGAGAGAGAGAGAGAGAGAGAGAGAGAGATCTTTAACATGGACAAAACTACTACTACATGCCACGGGCCCATTCAGGAATCTGAAGTAGAGCCAATCTGCGTCCAATGGCTTCTCCAATTTCTCCAACCGCCCCTCGGAAAGAAATCAACTTTTCTGTATCACACAAACGAGCGCCAATTCTTCTTCCCCTTCCGGATTACCTAGAGGATAATAGGGATTATGGAGGTCGCATAAAAATATACAGTACATAGCCTAAATATATCCAGGAAGAAAGGTTTACTAAAAAAAATATTTGGCCTTTCATTTTTTTTCTGTTTTTCTCTCTTTTTTATCTTTACCTGAATAGAAAGTAGAGGAGAGGGGAAGGAAGGATGAGAAGGGAAGGATGAAACATTATATATATATATATAGTTTGTTTGGAGTTTGTCTTTTTTTGTTTGATTCTTGGCCCACCCTGACCATAAAAAAAAAATGAAAACATATATATAAAACTCGTGAATTAGAATAATAATCATTGTTACTTTTCCTGATTGGATAACCACACTGGAAATACACTCCCCATCAAATAAAAATGGAAAACAGATCTACAACTCGTGAATTAGACGCATAAATGTCAGTACTTTCCCTGGTTGGATAACCACACTGAAAATACAGTACCCATCAAATAAAAATGAAAACACGCATTTCTACAAGTCATGAATTAAACTCATAAACATTAATACTTTTCATAATTGGATAACCACACTGAAAATATACCCTTCTTACCCAAGAGGCTACTTCGAATTATCGCCTTATGACGTCATTTGCAAAATGGGAGAAATTCGAAATATTACTCCCTTCACGACCTTCGCTGAGAGAATGTTTGTGTCAAATTTAGGTGTTGCCCTCATGACAGATGCGTCTGGGCAGAGATAACGATTGAGTTTTACATGTCAGGGCAATATGGCGAGTACTCAGTGCCCCATCAAATGTTGCAAAAAGTTAAGTATATCTTAGTTTTACGAGACCACTGAGCTGATTAACAGCTCTCCTAGGGCTGGCACGAAGGATTAGATATTTTTACGCGACTAGGAACCAGTTGGTCCCCTAGCAACGGGACCGACAGCTTATTGTGGGATCTGAACCACATTATATCGAGAGATGAATTTCTATCACCAGCAATAAATTCCTCTGATTCCGCGTTGGCCGAGCCTGGAATCGAACTTCGGACCACCGGATTGGTAGCCAAGCGCGAAAACCACTTGTCCAACGAGGAACTATCGAATGTTGGAACCGGGACTTATTGCCTATATATACAACAGGTATCAATGTAAACAAAATGAAGATATTTACACTGCAAAGCTGGAACAAAATCAAAGATGTTTACTCAAGGTAAAAATAACAGTCGAAAGCTGTGCAAATGGTTTTGGACGATTCCCAAGTTCTGTAGCGTCAGACAAAATATCAGGAGTCTTTGTGTAATATCTTACGAGATCTGCACCACCAATTCTTGCTACAACGCTATTCTAACCTAGATATGCTGGAGGGAGGTCAAGGGGTGACAAGAGAGAGTTGAATGTGGTCTCAATCAATTCGCCAAAACCCAAGTGGGACCTGGTTACAAACCCACCTCGAAGAAATTGCTAGTCTCGAAGATCAGTTCAAGTGGCCAATCAAACTTCCACCAGAGCTATATGGAAGGATATGGTCACTTGAACTATCAAAAAAGAAAGAAAAAAAATCAAGATGGCAAAAAGGCAGCCCCATCCGCAGATGGCATAAATAATTATTAATCGTATTGGCATTAAATACTTTGACCACCTTCTAAAAGGACATAAGCTTTGGTTAGTAAACGTTTCGACCTCTTAGTAGATAGAAATAATCCAGTCAATGCAATTATTGGGGACCATGAGTGCTAGCTTGGCCACAAGTAATAATACTTATAATAATGACATAGTTCATTAATGATTGATTCTATCCTCCTGGTAACAAGCTTTGGAATTTTATCTGACTGATCAAGTACGGAGTAAACCAAAGAACCATACACAAAATTTTGAAAAAAAAAAAAAAAAAAAAAAAAAACGATTGGATTGTTACGACGCTCACTGAAGGTTGAGGCCATTAAGAAGGAAAGAGGCTAAAGGAATAAAAAATAAAACTGTAAAAAAATACTAAGTATGATAGAAAAAAGTAGAAGCAGCAGGAAAGAAATAATAATTTTTTTAGGCAAAAATAATCACTACAGATGAGAACTGCAATTATGGATTCGCACATTTGAATCAAGCCTTTCGGATTCCTGAATTATAAAAGTAGACAATCGCTTTCCAAATCCCCAAGATTCCCTTTTACTTCCGCGGGAAGCCCCCGGAGGATTGCCCCTTGATCAACTCGGGGTCCCAGGGCCTCCCTCAAGCCAAGCCAAGGAGGAGACCCATTCCGTGAAATAGACTGAGGCCTTTAAAGGCTTTGGTAGGAAAACCAACAATTACCGATTTGGGAGATGGCTTTCGGATCCTTGACCCGAAAGTCCTACAGGATAAGGGATCAGTGCTTAAACCTCCGTGAAATTGTCAACCGGTTCCTCCTTTTCTGTATCTCCTACAATTAACGTTTGCCGTGAGAAGGGACTTCTGATGTCATATGATATCTCGACTTCTGATACCATTTAATATCTCGGCTTCCGGATATTTCTTAATTGACTACAGGAGAGAGAGAGAGAGAGAGAGAAGAGAGAAGGAGAGAAGACGAGAGAGAGAGAGAGAGAGAGAGAGAGAGATGGAATGCACTATATAAACGCTAATGCGTATTTTCATACGAATATTCATATACATACGCAGAAGCAAACACCCCATGAAACGCAATTATATTCTCATATACTATATTCACATACAATTATACACACGTATACATGTGCATGCGTGTATGTGCGTATTCTTAAGGTAAGCCATATTTTTTTAGTAAGGCTTAAGCAGATGCCAGACATTTCCTAAGGCCATTATAAAACTATTAAGGAAAATGCCCAATGCTTCATTTTACGCCCAGTGATTTCGAAATTTATCGCTTAGCCCTAAAAGCCATTAAGAACTCCAGCATAACTTAACTATAGCTTCTGGTAAACAGAACACTGAAGGTGCTTACAGTAATTATTTGCTGGGCATGTTTAGTTCCAGGAACATTCAGACCTTATACAATTTCCATTCCCAATTTCAGTTCTGGAAGACACCTAATCAACGTCTTAGCATCCATTTTTAAACCGCTTTTACAATGAATGCTCCTAGAAATAAAAAAAAATAAAAATAAAAAAGCAGCTTTTCCCGGTCACTAGCCTGTCCGTTTGTCCCCACACTGTCAAGACTGAAGAAGATAGAATTTATATTCAAAAATGAAAATAACGGGCATCACGATTGATATAAAAAGCGGGAATGGGGTTTAAAAATATTTCAAAATCCGATATGATTAAAACTTTTTTTTTTTTTTTTTTTTTGTTTTTTACCGTATCATAGTTGCTATATCCGCAATCCGCGAAAGACTACGATTTCTTATCTTCAAAGGCACATTCGCGGACAAAGGTTGAATAATTCTACTGAACTCTCAAATCTAACGAGAATTACGCCGTACTGTACAGTGATGCTAAAATCTCATGCGACAAAGGATTTCGTTCTAAATTCACTAACTGGCAACCAAGCATGGTCCATATTTATCTATTACTTCAATGACAAAAAGCGAATATTGCATACATTAAGGCCATAATATGTTTCATAAGAGTGAAATCAGTCATATATTTCAAAAATGTAAGAAATGTCACGTGTAGCCAAATTTCAGAGAAACTTACGAAACATTTTCAAAACTTTCGTTCACTCATCGCTGAAGCATTTGACCAAATCGAAGACGTCATCAAACCTCAGTTCAAATGTTAAATAAAAAAAAAAAAAACGAAAAAAATTGTCATAACATTAATAACCAAAGCAAGCATAAAATTTGAAATAGTCCTATTTGATTGCTTTTCCACCTCAACGCTGAAAAAAATTTAATATCTATATACAAAAGTAGAATGCGCCCACCGATACCAACGTGTGAGGGGAGCATGTGCGACGTATCATCAGTGTCGGTGCAACAACAACCACCTGGTGTAACATAAGTAGGTCTACAATGAGTAGCGACCATGAAATTATCTTGAACACATTTACTTCATGTGTTACAGGAATATTTGGATTTCCATATATAATTATTCATCTTTCTTAAATATTTAAAATATGATGGCATACTTACAAATATTCGTCTATTTGCCAAAGCCAAGATATTCCTAGGCCTAGGTGTTATTCTTTACTTTACACTTAATATTCACATCTCTATATTAAAAATTTCTGGCCAAAAAGCAAATGAGGTTATCTACACATTCTTTCACTTCAAGTTAGCTTATGAAAGAATGAATTATACACCAAAAGCGAGCAGAAGGACTTCTAAGAAAATAATATTTTAAACCAATTTAAAAACAAGCGTTCCATACGCCGAGATATTAATACCTATATTTCGATTAATAGCCATCTTCTCCATATAACCAAAATCATCATCATCTTTTACTACTCGAAGAACAGGTAATCTCTACAAATAAAAACATTAGTAACAGATTACATCTCAGAAGGCTTAGATTATTTTTTTAGGCCTATAAATCATTTTGCAACATACAGGCAGGTTAAACACAGCCTGAAACTTCAACATTCAATGAAAACTGGTTGTAATTCCTATTCCTATTGTATTCCTCAAAGAACAGGTAAGCTCTACAAATGAATTCATCAGAAACAGATTACATCTCAGAAGGCTTATATATTTTTTTTATGCCTATAAAACATTTTGCAACATACAAGCAGCTTAAACGCAGCCGAAAACTTCAACATTCAAAGAAAACTTGTCTTAATTCATATTTCTATTCTGAAAATGTTGTTAGACTATTGGTCGAGCTTATTAGGTCTACTGTCCTAATGCTGCAGACGTGGTTATGTTGACCAGTCCGAGGAGCATGTTAAGTGTGCTTTCATTGCTGGCACTGCTAACCTTATCATACCGCACTTTGAAATGAGCAACGTAAAAAATAATCAGCTCAAATTACACAGATTATGAATTATACCAATACACAAAAGGGATCATATCTATTTAACCATAAGGAAAATAGGGCTAGCTATGAATTTGTGAATTCACAAACTTTTTGACATGTATGACGTTACAAAAAAAAAAAAAAAAAAAAAAAAAAAAAAAAAAAAAAAAAATAGAACTACTTGCCAACGTCACGTCGAGTCTGAGAATCTGGACGATACAAAAAGAATAATGTTGCATGAGATTTGAGCACCACTGTACATATGCAGATATATATATGAATATGTATTAACTTCAAAGAACTCCACACCCTAAATGTAAATATCACCAAAAGTTTGAAGATAACTAATTGTTATTGTATTCTTCCGCAATGTTGCTTATGCATTCCCGTGAACATATATCAAACGAAGTTTCATACGCTGCCAACGCCATATATGAGCTAAGAGATATATTATCTGTAAACATAAGAAGACGATGCCAAGGTTTAAATGGAGAGGAAAATAATATTCGCTGCAGAGGAAATCCGAGAAACAATATTTAATGTTCAACAAAACCGAGAGGCGATACTTCTCAAGCCACTGCCTGGAGCCATAACCTTACTATAATGGGAGCTATGTCTGTCTGTCCGTCTGTCATTCAATCACGGCTAAACGGCTGGTCTGATCGGCATGAAACTTAGCAGGGTTATAGTGGGGACGCTTGAGATGGTTTATAGTGGGGTTTCATCCTTCCTTCCCTCCCCCCTCTCCGCAGGGGGTGGAGGTGAGAAGGTATTCCCTAAAACTGAGCTGGGTCATCTACTGTCCACCTAATTTTGGCTCATTCTGTATACACACACACACACACAAATATATATATATATATATATATATATATATATATATATATATATATATATATATATATAATTAATGTGTTAATGTGTTTGTATACCTATCAAGCTCTGCATGTTGTGACCGTTTGTGCTTCTCTGTACTTAATTCCAAAGAACGATAATATAGGTGTATTTACGGAAAGCGCTTCAATATATTCAGAAAACATTCTCCCTCATTAAAAAAAATTGGAATGAATATATTTGTCACTCACAAAGTACTTAGACAACATTCTCGATCACCAAATTCCTCGGCGTCTTCACTCTTTTCGTCATCTTTACTCCAATTTTTATTTTTTTATTCTTGTCATCTTTATTCCAAATTTTTTTTTATTCTCGTCATCTTTATTCCAAGTGTTTTATTGAACTATTGTATGATTTTTTGATGACAGCCCATCTTGGCCCATTGACCTCAGCCATCGACCCTAAGCAGTAAAAGCCTCAGAAATCAATATGTGAAGGTATACATACCCAATAACCTTCTTTGGAAAATCCAATAAACACATCACAGCGTTCCAAGAATCCATCAACCTCCCTATACTCTATCTCGTGTCAAATTAAGCCTCCGAACTTTTGCCGAGTTTCAAAATAAATGTTGTTTATTAGTCGCTCGCATCGTCCCAGAAGCAAACAACGTTATTAGTTTACTGTCAACGTACTACTTCATTACACTTGGTGTACTTAGATGCTGAGGTGATTGATATCGGCGTACCTGATCATCTTTACCTGATGTTTGTTTGTTTGTTTGTATTGTGTTTTTACGTTGCATGGAACCAGTGGTTATTCAGCAATGGGACCAACGGCTTTACGTGACTTATGAACCACGCCGAGAGTGAACTTCTATCACCAGAAATACACATCTCTGACCTCTCAATGGAATGTCCGGGAATCGAACTCGCGGCCACCGAGGTAGCGTGCCAAGACCATACCGATGACGCCACTGAGGCCCTTGCAAAAAAGGTAAAGAAGGTTGGGAATATAGGGGGCGTGGGGGGGGGGGGGGTGCCGTTAATATTATTAATATTATTACCTTTTTTTTTTTGCGCTCTTTTTGCGATTCTCTCCGAGGGCAGTAATGAGGTAAGATGTGCCAGCCGCAATTTAAAAGCGTTTGGAGATGTCTATTGCATTATTCGGTGAGAGAAAGAGGCACGGCATCTTTGGAACCAATATCAATTGCATACGACGAGAGAGAGAGAGAGAGAGAGAGAGAGAGAGAGAGAGAGAGAGAGAAACTTCCATACCACTTAGGAATTGCTCTAAACATTATTTACGTCAGAGAGAGAGAGAGAGAGAGAGAGAGAGAGAAACTTCCATACCACTTAGGAATTGCTCTAAACATTATTTACGTCAGAGAGAGAGAGAGAGAGAGAGAGAGAGAGAGAGAGAGAGAGAGAGATTATCTTGCCATTACAAGACTCCCTGCGGTGGCAATCTCTCAATATCACGACATAAGAGGTCATTGCTCTCTTCTTACAATATCTTTCCATGAAAACTATTCTACATTATTACTGGGTGATTTTTTATGTATTATATATGTTATAGTTTTCATGGAAAGATATTGTAAGAGGAGAACAATGACCTCTTATATCATCATATGAGAAATTGCCACCTCAGGGAGTCTTGTAATGGTAAAGATAATCTCTCTTCTCTCTCTCTCTCCTCTCCTCTCTCTCTCTCTCTCTCTCTCTCTCTCTCTCTCTCAGACAAGAAATACATATAATATATACATATGTAAGACATAGGGTTTTGATTAATTATATATTGTTCGTGCATTCTCTGTAACCTGTGCAATGTGGAGGACAGTGTCAGAGTAACGACCTGAGGGTAGCTGATCAATGAGTTTCTAGGGATGGCGTGAGATAAGTGCTTAGTTCGTCGAGTCAATGTACGACAGTTTATGAACTCTTCCCAAAGTGCTTTGTGAAACTAGAGCAGCTAGAACCGCGAGGCGCTAGCGAACTGTGTGTTCGTATGTGCGTGTGCGCCTCTTTCTGTTAAAAAACCCCGCGTTCATACCCAAGCCTATGGGAGGGATTTTGACAGAGGGCTTCGAGTCATAGGCAAAGATGCCGTGGCATTCGCCGGGGGAGTTTTTTGACATAGTGTTTAGTGCCCGGTTGGGAATGGGTAAGTGTTACCTTTACTTTAGCCAAAGGGGTGGCTTGTTTGATATCTTGTAAGATGTTCCATTTTATTAACTTTGTCTTTAAACTTGTGTGTGTACTTACCAGAATGTGTTCTGTATCTTTGGCAGATGGTTCTGATTTCTGTGGGACAGAGTTCCAGGGAAAGGTGTGTGACCTTTTGGGTGACTTGACAATAAGTAGTTTTTAAGTTAGTCTGTGAGACTGGTATTACTTAGGTTAACCGACTTAGTTGTTACTGTAAATAAAACGTTATGTTTATGATGCAACTCTCTCATTTTCATTACCTGTTAGAGAGAGAGAGAGAGAGAGAGATGTGGGGTGATTGCAGGGAGAGAGAGAGAGAGAGAGCCTGTGTGTATAACGGAGTTATGGGGTCTGCCTTCCGTTTCGTGTCCACGCTTGCCGTATGAAATACATGGAGGTTTTCCCATGTAATAGTGGTGGCATGGAGGGATAATTCCCCCATATTAATAGTGGTGGCAGACGGTTAAAAAGGGGATATAATAAAAGTTTTCTTGCTTTTCTATGCCTAGGAACGCCAATGTAGAGATGGTTGGCCAGTTAGAAAGAAAAAAGGGTAGAGAAAATGTCCGTCCGTGAGATGGGGGGGATGAGGAAAAGATTTTCTATTAGAGTCATCAAATTTGCTCGTACCAAGATTCTTCAGGGTGGGAGTCGTGAGACAAGCAACTCAGTCTAGTTTGTAAGTGAGTGTTGCTAGGAGTCATCTCACCGGTCGCGTTTGTATTGTGCCGACGAGATTTACGCGTTTTTACGAAGAATTTCGAGTTCTTTTTTCCCATTATGGAGTGGTGAGTGTTAAAGAACTATTGTTTATCAAAAAGGAGTGGGTTTTTTTTTTTGTTTAAATATTTCAGGGTTATGGGATTGGTTCAAGAGGTCAAAAACAATTTTTTCTTTCCCCATAGTGAAGTGTTTTTCTTTATTTGCACGTGTTTATAATAGACGTATGCATTCGTCTTTGTTTAAAACATAAGGAGTGTAATTTTTCTATGCATGGGAACTGTGCTTATATAAGCAGATTTGGCTAGTGACACAGAGCGGCCACAATTTTAAGGGCTCAGCATATTTCTGCAGAGAGGCGCCTTGCATTGCGAGGGGTACAGGCATCCCTTGGGAGGGTAGTTGCATGGGTACCACTAGCCTCACTCGTGAGATAGTGCAGGGGAGGGTATTGCGAGATGGGTACTTGTGTATGCCTCGGAGTGTTCTGCCGCTTGACTGAGGGGTTGTTCTCAGGGGGGGAGAAATCCTCAGTGTGGGTGAATTCCCCCTTTTCCTTTTTTTTTTCTTAGTGTTGGAGATGGATTTGGCCTTGACATTGGATGCTAAGATATCAGTCTGGTTGATTAGTTGATGAAGTGAAATGCCCGTAGAGTTTTTTTTTAAGAAAAGAGATGCTCTCTCTCTTGGATGAAGAGAAAAGGAAAATAAAGAGGTTTTTTCTTTTACGAAAATGAGGGGAAAAGTAGTTAACATGCACGGGATGTGTTATGTGTTTCTTTGTGCCTTGAAAGACACAAATATAAGGGGGATACACAGATTATTTTTTTTTTTTATTGTGTTGGAGAAATTACTTTGAAATGCCGATGATTGGTGTTGTATCTGTGTTGTGTGGCAATGGTGTTATGTCATGGTGTTGCATGCTGGAGAAATTGTATGTCATAGGATTCAGCAATACTGTTGTATGCTATTTGAATTTCACCCTTTGCGAGAGAATTATTGCTTTGGAGAGTTATTATTATTGTTATTATTAATAATTGTTATACTTGAGATGTGTCACGGGAGGTTTGCCTAAGTATAATTATCATTACGGGAGAATTGTTTTACGAGAGATTTGAGATATTTCATGGGAGATTATTCAATAATTATTACAGATAATTATTCAGGGATAATTATTACGATGAATTAATGGGAGAAGTCTTGTGTTATTATTTTGTTCAGTTTTTTGTAACTTTGGAGAATATTTCAGTGATTCACGGGGATGAGTTTTGCTGAATCTTGATGAATCTGGCTGAATCTTGGTGAATTGTGTGGAATTTTGCTGAATTTTGCTGAATTTTTTGCTGAATTTTTGGAGAATGGACAAGCATTAACATTGGTGATGTTTTTTGTACTGATACTGATGATTTTGATGATAGCAATTTTTTTTTTGGTGATTTTGTGATAATGATATTTCTGATACTGATTTTTTTATGTACTAATACGTGGGTGTTTTAATGCTGTCAAGGGAGGTGAAATCTTTTGTGATTATGGGAAGAACTAACAACACATTGTTTTAGTTTTTTTCCTTTTTTTTATGAGTTCAGCAGATAATTGCTTGACATCTAGTGAGTTACGGGAGATAGTTAAGGGTGGTGCCGATGATTTTTCTTTTCTCCTTTTTTGAAAGTTAGCCATCGCTGACACAAGTTTTTTTTTACCATGGGTGAATTTTGAATTTGTTTTTCTCTCCAGTTAGTGTGAATATTATCTCAGTTCATGACTTAGAGTCATTTAAGAGAAAGTGTTCGGTGTTTTAGCTATTGATGCTATAGAGTAATATAGGGGAAAATGTTTTTGCATGTTTTAAATGCATACGTAATGGCACTACATTTTTTTTCTCTGGATATTGTGTTTCCAGAAATTGTGAGTTTTCTTGCACAATACCCTTAGTGTATTTGTGACAACTTTGTGAGAGATAGGAAACTTGGTTAAGTTTTTCTAATGGCCTATGTCGTAGTGCATATGGGGAAGTCTTTGCTTAGACACTGTGAATTTGGAGTTCTGTTATAATGACTTGTGGCACATTGGTGGTTTTTTCTAGAACTTTCTAGACAGTTTTATATGCCGAGTTTTTGCCCTTTTTTTAGCAGTTATGCTAAATGGAGTGAGTTTTATAGTTTTTTACAATAACATTGAGTTATTCTCTGGAGAATTGGAGTTATAATTGAGATATATTTATTTTGGAGAGATAATTGGAGGTATATATTATTTTGGAGTTATATTTGAGATATATATATGGGAGATATATTTTGGCCCATTTTGATATTTGCCAATGTGGTATGAGCTATGTTTAGTTCAATTATTTTGCAGCCATCTTTGTTGCAAATGGAGACACATATTTGGAGATTATGGGGCAATATTTGGGAGTGTGTGAGTTAGATGCCTTGAGTGCACATTTTTTGGAGATATATTATTTGGAGCCTTGTTTTGTTCCACATGGAGTTATTGTGGAAATAGAGGTAAATATTTTGTATTTGCCGAAATAGAGGTGATATTCTCTATTCTTGAGTGGTGTGTTTTTTTTTTTACTGACATGTGGCCTTTGGAGAAATAAGAGAATAATATAAGGGGGTTGGTTGGTTATTAACAAATGGAGGAAAATATTTTATAAACCGGATGGTGTTATTATTGATATGGTGTCTCATAATGGAGTTGGAATTAATCTTGGGCGGGTGTGACCTTTTTTTGTGGTTATGGAGTTTTTTTTTTCGAGACAAGAGAAGATTTCTGTGGTTCTCTTTTTTTTGGTTTCGTGACTATTTAGAGGCGAATGGCATTACTGCATTACGAGTTATTTGGAGATGTGTGCATTTTTCATGTTCACAATGTGTTATTCTTGGAGAAATATAATTTGGGAAAAGTCATATTGAGAGAATAAGTCTTCGAGACAAATTTTTGAACACATTAGTCATATCCTGGAGTTAATTCTGTGAAATGTGTCAGTTAGACCTTTTTTCTTGAGAATCATGAGTTTCCAAACTTATGTGTCTTACTAGACAATTTTTGTGCTGTTGTTTGAGCATGCGTCCCGCAGGTGATTTTTCTGCTGACAAGCGATGTGATGAGCCGTGTGCTGAGCTGTGCTGATTCTTTTCTTTCTGATGGTGACAGATCAGAATTTTGCAATATCTGGAAATGTGGCTATAGCATTTCACGAAAGCGCATGTATGAGATTGTTTTGCTGTTTCTGGCAAATTCCATAACTTTACATGGAGCATTTCTTGGGGAAAACGCGGGAGTTATGCATATTATACATGTATTATGTATTTTTGTGATTGGGGAAATCTACTCGTGATTATTCCTTTTTTTTTTTTATTATTATTTTTCTTCCTTTTTCCTTTTCCTATGAGAGATATGATTTGGGGATTGAGCTTAAATAACATTTCTTTTTTGGACGGGAGATTTTGTATTTTACCGTGGGAGATGTGATTTTTCGAGGGTTGCTATTTACGAAATGGGAGTTTGACATTAAGTCTCATTGTGATTAATTATTGAGCAGTAAAGGGGGTTTTTGCTGTTAAAAGTTGGAGGTTTTTACTGATTTGTGGTTGTCAGAACTTGCGAGAATATTTTTGGGTCTGGGTGTTACGTGATTCTTTTACTTCTTGGGCTTGTTACGAATTTTTTCTTTTTTTTTCTTGTGAGCACATTCGAGTTCGAAATGTGAGTGCAGAATTCCGTGGAGTTGCTGTGATTTCTGAGTTGTGTGTGCTGATGTGCGAGTTTGGAGAATTGAGTTGGAGAACTTGATGTTTTTTTTTCTTAGAGAGTTTGCGATAATGACTTATCATTTTGGTAGTCATATTTAAGGGAGTTAATTGGGAGACGTTCAGTTAGATATTCTGACCTTTTTGAGATCATTGTTTGATAGAGGTAGTATGTTTGGGTTAATTTTCTTTTCTTAGATTGACCAAAGACTTGACTGACATACTAACGCCCAAAAGTTCACCGACACCAGCAAGAAGTCCACCAGCCGTGCAGAGAGGTTGCTGTTATTTTACCCCCATGGTGATTACAAGTATTTTTCCACGTGGGTGTTCGAGAGAATTCTACAGCGTGTTTTTTGGGGATCTACAAGAAGCCGTGAGAGTCTTCTACGATGAGGAGGCATTCCGTCTTCCTACAGTTGCTACAGCCTGCTAATAAGCCTGTTGCTGTCTGTTCAGCTACTTGCAGACAAGCGAAGAGGGATATTCAAGAATCCTAATGCAGAAATATCAGAGAAAATGCGTTTTGTGTTATTGGGAGATAAAGCGTGATAAGACTTTATTTTATAATGCCAGAGACGTGCAGTTTTTCTTATTTTATTTTAAGCCGGCCAATGTTTTATATTATATAAGCAATTTTGCTAGGCGGGAGCTAGCATATAGGTGCGAGGCCGAGCAATCTGTAAGACATAGGGTTTTGATTAATTATATATTGTTCGTGCATTCTCTGTAACCTGTGGAATGTGGAGGACAGTGCAGAGTAACGACCTGAGGGTAGCTGATCAATGAGTTTCTAGGGGATGGCGTGAGATAAAAGTGCTTAGTTCGTCGAGTCAATGTACGACAGTTTATGAACTCTTCCAAAGTGCCTTTGTGAAACTAGATGCAGCTAGAACCGCGAGCGCTAGCGAACTGTGTGTTCGTATGTGCGTGTGCGCCTCTTTTCTGTTAAAAGCGTTCATACCCAAGCCTATGGGAGGGATTTTGACAGAGGCTTCGAGTCATAGGCAAAGATGCCGTGGCATTCGCGGGGGAGTTTTTTGACATAGTGTTTTAGTGCCCGGTTGGGAATGGGTAAGTGTTACCTTTACTTTAGCCAAAGGGGTGGCTTGTTTGATATCTTGTAAGATGTTCCATTTTATTAACTTTGTCTTTAAACTTGTGTGTGTACTTACCAGAATGTGTTTCTGTATCTTTGGCAGATGGTTCTGGATTTCTGTGGGACAGAGTCCCAGGGCAAAGGTGTGACCTTTTGGGTGACTTGACAATAAGTAGTTTTAAGTTAGTCTGTGAGACTGGATTACTTAGTTAACCGACTTAGTTGTTACTGTAAATAACGTTATGTTATGATGCAACTCTCATTTTCATTTTCCATTACCTGTTATAATTAGGGAAGAATAGAGAGAGAGAGAGAGAGATGTGGGGTGATTGCAGGGAGAGAGAGAGAGAGAGAAGCCTGTGTGTATAACGGAGTTATGGGTGTCTTCCTTCGTTCGTGTCCACGCTTGCCGTATGAAATACATGGAGGTTTTCCCATGTAATACATATATATATATATATATTTAGTATATATATATATATATATATATATAACAAATATACAGTGATACATACGTACACACACACACACACACACACATACACACACACATATATATATATATATATATATATATATATATATATATATATATATATATGATATATAGATATATATATATATATATATATATAGAGAGAGAGAGAGAGAGAGAGAGAGAGAGAGAGAGAGAGAGAGAGAGAGAGAGAGAGGATTCCGCTAAAAACACATTTGTATGCAATGAATATATACGCGAAAAATATCAAACTCTACGCGAGAGCGCATAGGAAAAAACGTATCCCTTCCGGCGTACAGTAGTAGTATATCAAATATACATTTACGCCATAAAGAAAAAAATTGCTCCCTAAGAAAATTTGACGCCTTTTTGAGAGGAAAACATAAAAACGCCATTTTGTGTGATGAAACTCTACTTCCTGAGGAGCGTTGAAGGATGCTAGTCACACCTACGACAGGAAGCTTCGACACGAGAGAGTGAGAGAGAGAGAGAGAGAGAGAGAGAGACCTTACCTTACCTTACAGACCTTACATCTTGTTCGGGTTGCCCCAGGTCCCTCAGTGTGAGGCATCATCTATGTCTACCAGAGAGTTGCTAGTACATCTTCCGGTATATTTTGCATCTTCCAATCTTGGATGGTCTGGGATGCAGTTTAGATATTTGTCGAGCTTATTCTTAAACACATCTACGCTCACTCCTGATATATTCCTCAGATGAGCTGGCAACGCATTGAATAGACGCTGCATTAATCGATGCTGGTGCGTAGTGGATTAATGTCCTGTGTGCTTTCCTTATTTTTCCTGGTATAGTTTTGGGCACTATTAATCTACCTCTGCTTGCTCTTCTGATATTTTTTAGTTCCATGATGTTATTTTCTGCTATTCCTTCTATCTGTTCCATGCCTGGAATTATCATGTAGCGTTCTCTTCTCCTTTCTAGACTATATAATTTTAAGAATTGTATTCTTTTCCCAGTAGTCTAGGTCCTTAACTTCTTCTATTCTAGCTGTAAAGGACCTTTGTACACTCTCTATTTGTGGCAATCCTCCTTTTTATAGTGTGGGTACCATATCATATTGCAATATTCAAGTGGACTACGAACATATGTTTTATAAAGCATAATCTGTGTTCAGCTTTTCTTGTTTGAAGTGCCGTTAACAACATTCCCATTTTTATTTTTGCTTTACATTTTGCCAACAGAGTTGCTATTTGATCATTGCATAACATGTTCCTATTCATCATCACACCAAGGTCTTTAACTGCTTCCTTATTTGTGATGGTCTCATTATTAGGTCCCTTATATGCATATAGCTTTCTTTCTCTGTCTCCATAATTATTGATTCAAATTTATCAGAGTTAAATACCATCCTATTTACCTCTGCCCAATCATCATACTTTGTTAAGGTCTTTTGTAGAGCGTTTCCTATCTTCATCACAAAGTAATTTCTCTACTTATTCTTGTCGTCATGCTGCGAAACTACTCACTACCGAATCCTTCACATTATTGTCTATGTCTTCAATCATAATAACAAACAGTATTGCAGCTAACACCGTACCTTGCGGCACACCGGATATTACCTTGACTTCATCCGATTTCTCGTCGTTTGCAATAACTATCTGTTTTCTGTTGTGTAAAAATTCTTTTAACCATCTTCCTACTTTATCCACGATATTGTGTTTTCTAATTTTCTTCGCTAATATATTAGGTCTACTTTATCAAAAGCTTTTGTTTTGAAAGTCTAAATAAACCACATCTGTTTCATTTCCGCTTTTCATATTTTTGAATATGTTCTCACGGTGGACTAACAGTTGGGTTTGTGTACTTTTTCCGGGTACGAAACCATGTTGTCCTTTATTAAACAAATTATTTTTTATAAATGTTTCATAATATTTTCTTCATTACCCTTTCATACACTTTCATAATATGTGATGTTAGACTCACAGGCCTATAATTACTTGCCTCTAGTCTTGATCCACTTTTGAAAGTAGGGGTAATATATGCTAATTTGTGCTCCTCATAAATCTTGCCTGTATCTACCACTTTGTCTTAATAATATTGCAAGTGGCTTTGCGATAGAATGAACTACTTTCTTTAACAAAATAGCAGGAATTCCATCAGGCCCTGCAGCAGCTCCATTTTTAATTTCATTAATAGCCTGCACAATATCAGCTTCATTAATATCTATGTCAGCTAAATATTCACTATTTTCATCCCTTACTTCATATCATTATCTTCATTATCTATTCTAGGGGTGAATTCTCTCTTATATCGTTCTGCCAGTATGTTGCAAATTTCCTTTTTTTCATTCGTTAATCTCCCTTCAATTCTCAGAGGGCCTATTTCTATTCTTCTTTTATTCATCTTCTTCGCATATGAGTATAATAGCTTGGGGTTTTGCTTGATATTTAATAGGGTTTTTTCTTCCAAGTCCCGTTTTTCATTTTGTTTCTTTTGATTGTATAATCTTTTGTTCTGCATTTTCTATCTTACTTTTTAGTTCTATAACTTTCCATGCATTTTTTTCTTTTGCAAGACCTTTTTTCCACTTTCTGATTTTCTGAACAAGATCCTTCTGTCTCTTGGTATGCATGAATGATGTTTACTTTTCTTCTTCGGTATATATTTTTCCACTATTTTCTCCAATATTTTATATAATATCTCCGTATTTTACCCTTATGTCATCACTTACGAAAAATGTTATCCCAATCTTTGTTTAATTCTTCATTAATTTCTGACCATTTTATATTTTTTACTGTAGAAGTTGTATTTTCCATATCCTTCCCACTTTTTCATTTCTTGCTTATCTCTATTTTCACTTGCTTTGGAATGAACTGTTAATTCTATGACATTATGGTCTGAAATATTCGCATTATAAACTATTATTCTTTAACATAATTCATCTCGTTCACTACTAGGTCTAAAGTATTTTCCTTTCTTGTTGGCAGGTGATTTGTATTTGTTGAATGTTGTATTCTAGTAGCATATCTAATAGCTTTTCAAATTGCCTCTTATCTTCTGCACTACTATTACTCTCTTTTTTATATGTATAAGTACAACCACAATCTCCTCCTTCGTTCTTTCCATTCTACGAAAGGAAAGTTGAAGTCACCAGATAGGAGAAATAGTCCAGTCCTTGTGATTTCTACATATATCATCCAATTTTTCAATTATTAAGTCAAACTCTTTAGTATTAGGAGGTCTATATATTACTATGTTCATCAATTTTTCAGATTCAAATTCTACCGCTATTAGTTCACATTCTGAGTTACTATATTTCTCATATATTTTTCCTTGTTTTTTTGTGTCTTTCCCATATATTGCGGTTCCTCCTTGATTCCTATTTTTTCTATCTGATCTATAAGTTTGGAACCCTTTTATTTGATCATCCTTCCCAGTCTCTTGGGAATACCAGGTTTCACTTATATTCTTATATCTATTTTTCTTTTCATTTTGGGTTAGTTCTTCTAAAGTACTCTATTTTTCTTTTTGAGTTACTCGTAACTAAACCCTGCGCATTCATCACTATGATGGTTTGCGTGTTTTCTCCTTCATTTAATACTGGTAGTAATAAGGATTTTCCCATGTCTCTTTCCTGTTTCTGGTATGTTGTTCTTTTTTTCATTTCCAGAAAATTCTGACATTAAAAATCCAACTTTTCCATAATATTTGATCTTCCTTCATCATAATTATTCATTTTGTGTCTGAATCTGCAATTTTCTCCGTTTCTGCAATATCCTCTTGCATAATAAATACAGTTATTATCTCTTGAGTAGAATTTCGGAGCTGATGCGTTTGAAATTTTTGCTGACACCTCTGCATATCTCATTGGTGGTTTGCTTTTCTCTTTTACCTGATATTCTTGATTTCTCTCTTTATTTGTTTCTTTGTTTCTTATTTTGGATTTTATTACTTGGTTGGTTATTTATTTGATTATGATTCATGGCTACAGGGTGCATATATTTGCATTTTTTGTCGAACTTACATCCTTTTCCTTCTTTAGGTTTTTACATATTTTGGATGCAGATCTCTGCAATCATCCCCATATCCATCTAAGTATGCACATTTACCATATATTTCATAGTTTTGACATATCTTAGGATGTTTGTAGTAACATCTTTCTCCCAAATCTGCAATTCCCTACTTTTCAAAAGGTTGCAGATTTTGTCTTTCTTGTCTATATTTTCCTCTTTCCGTCATTGTATAGATCTGGGTAGAGCCTCTTCGGGATTTGCTTTTCTGTTGTCATATCGTAATTTATTTCTTCGTAGGTATGCTGCTTATTGCCTCATATGTAGTATCAATGAGTATCTCTGCATCCATACTTTTATCTTGTTCTTTGTTTTCCTTATTTTTTTCTCTTTGTCATTCATTTTTGTTTACTTCTCTTCCGTTTTCCTCTTCTTCTTTTTCTTCTTCTTCTTCCTCTTCCTCTTCTTCTTCATCCTCAACTATTTGTACATTCAATCTTGATTTTAATAACATTGTCTATCCATGATAGACATGTTGAACAAAAAATTCTTGTATCTTTTCTCAAATCTTGTATTACCTCAGCACACTGTGGATGGGTCGGAATGTTGCATGCAGCACATTTTCTGATTAGGTTTTGTGGATTGACTATGCTATACCAAACCTTACACAGTTTGCATGCTTTTGGCATTCTTTTTCCTAATGCATCAATTAGGATATTCACAAGATTCACCTTATTCATTTTCTTTGTCGGAATATGTTGGTTTATGTATATTTTCTTTATGAGTCTCTTGACCACTTGGATTTTATTTGGAACTTCTTCAATTATTTTCAAGATATTTTTCATTAGATTTGTTCCAGTTTGAAGGATTATACCCTCCTCTATATATCTATAATGCTTTTGTATCTTTTTGTTAGGACTGTTGCTGATTTCATAGATGAGAAATGCCAGTTCCCTTCCTGCTACCTCATCGTATTGCGAATCTGCTAGACACGCCAAATTACGCCACCTCTTCCGCAGTTGGAACTTACTGCCATCTTGTTCTGATTTATAGTATTACACTTGATAACTAACTTAGAAGACGCTTTATCCTACTATTTTCACACTAATCTTATCACCGATAGTTCACGAACACTTCTAGATATTTCTCAAATTCTAGTCGTATGTTAAACTTGTGATATCTGTTGATTAA
Source organism: Macrobrachium nipponense (assembly GCF_015104395.2). Taxonomy (NCBI): domain Eukaryota; kingdom Metazoa; phylum Arthropoda; class Malacostraca; order Decapoda; family Palaemonidae; genus Macrobrachium; species Macrobrachium nipponense. The sequence goes on along the minus strand of NC_061088.1, from coordinate 13,049,049 downwards.
TCTGACTTCACGCGGGTACGACTCACCAAGCAAGATGGTGAGAGAGAGAGAGAGAGAGAGAGAAGAGAGGGATGAGAGAGAGAGAGAGAGAGAGAGAGAGAGAGAGAGAGAGAGAGTATATTCTCTTTGAAAGGAAAAAACCCTTATGAAATTATTTACATGCTAAGAAAATGTTTTCGAAGATTTTATATAAAAAAAATACTCAAACCTTAAAATGATTCCAGCAAAATAATAATAGTAATAATAAAAATTTTATAAACTCTACCTCCGTCAGAAAAACGTGGTACAAATCCGCCAGTCTTATTAGGAAAAAAAAAAAAAAAAAATCAAAAAATCATCACTTTTACCGCAGCGATGACACAACTGAAGTGACAAAGGAGGTGTTTTTATAATACCCACTTTCCCTCGAAAGGAGGAGAAATATATATATATATATATATATATATATATATATATATATATATATATATATTATATATATATATATATATATATATATATATATATATAAATAAAAAAAGAAAAAAACCTTCCCCGCATCACATTTCATTATGCCGAGGCGAGAGAGATATTTTTGCCGGGGTATTTCTTTCCAGACTTATTCGAAGTCATAATTCCATTTCGGGAGATTTCTGGAGTCTGCTGCAGAGGCAACGGCGCCCCCCACCCCACCCCCAACTATGCAGATTATGTAACTCTCTCTCTGTGGTCTATTGTATTTTGGTTTTATTTTTTATTAACTTTTTTTTTACGGATGGCTGGATGGATGGATTATGAAATTTAGGCCCAAGCCCAAGCACTGAGACCTATTTTGGTAATTCAGCGGCGCTTTTTTGTTTTTTTTCTTTTTTTTCTTATTCTTGGCTTAAGGAGGACAGAACAGACTTAGTCCAAAAGCTAAATGACAGAAAATAGCAGGGTTTAACAAAAGGTTTTGCTGCCAATCATACAAGTACTCCAACATGAACCTTATAGGAATTTCCCTTTTTTCCCCATTACTAAAACAACCTAATTCAATGCAGTAAATATGTAGATCTTAGTTTAGCCAGACCACTGAGCTGATTAATAGCTCTCCTAGGGCTGGTCTGTAGGATTAGATTTTTTTCACGCGGCTTGAAACCAACTGTTTACTTAGCAACGGGACCTACAGCTTCTTGTGGGATCCGAACCTCATTATAACGAGAAATGAATTTCTAATCATCAGCAATAAATTTCTCTGGTTCTGCATTGGAGGCAGCTGGGAGCGAACTCGGGCTACCAGAATGATAGGCGAGTCCGCAACCCACTCGTCCAATGAGGAACTAATTCAATGCAGGGGATAAGATAATATATAAAAGTAAAACTGTTGTGATTTGTGAATAAAACTTCGGCGCATTTTCTGCTTGTATATTTTGAGAAGGTCTTTCTGGAGCAGATAAATACTTTGTTAGGTTAAGTTAGGTTAGAGTAGATGACAATTCAAAATACTGTTAAAAAAATCTGTTGTAATCTCATAATTGCCTTAATGCTAGCAAAACTAGCAATACTTTTTACTTTTCCAATTAGCATCGACACACACATACACCCACCCTCATACATTCTTCCAATCGGTTGCATTTCTCTTTTAACAGAGATTCTCGCCAATGCCAAACACCGCCCCAGAAGGCGACGAAGAATCTGAGGACTTCCAAGACCGAAGAGAGACAAAGCGTTTCTCCCTCATGAATCGAGTTGTTTGCCTTCATGACTCCTTCTTCATATGAAAGATGGCCCGACCCTTTTTGTTTTCCAGCGTCTCCAGACGAGAGGTTCTCCTGGAAAGTGAGTAAGGAGTGTTTTGCTACGATATTTGTGTCCTAAAATGAATGAGAGGGCGTCTGCTATTTCCGTCGCCTTGGATAAGGTATATATATTCTACTTCCTAATCTTGTAGCACACGTGGCAAGCGCACTATTGAGAAAACTAATCTTGAAAATGAACCACAAATTTCACTTTAACCGACACTTCATTCTCATGAGTCGAAAGCCCTTCCTTGCTAGTCTCCAAAGGCAGAAGTCACTTCACTGAAAAAAAAATAATGTGATGTAATTTTCAAATATGCAGATATCATACTGATATGAATGTCGCATATCGCACTCATGGCTAGAAAGAAACGACTCACCACCAGTTTCCGAGCCGTAAATTACGTCAATTAAATTGAATAACATTGAATAAAAAAAAAGATTCTAAATATTTCAAATGATATTTATGGCTGAAAATATTGTCACTTGTTTTAAAGAAATAATTTTAAGAAATGAAGGAAATAACATGAAATCAGTAATGATTTTGGCTAATACTACTACAATCAATAATGATAATAGTAAAACATACAATAACAGCAACTAATAATAATAATAATAATAATAATAATAATAATAATAATAATAATAATAATAAAATTTCATCTTACATAATGAAAGACTATAACTTTCCATTTCGTCTAGTATTCTTAAATCAGTATCACATAATAATAATAATAATAATAATAATAATAATAATAATAATAATAATAATAATAATAATAATAACTAATAATAATAATAATAATAATAATAATAATTGTGGCGCCGTGGGGAGGAGTGGGATAGGTCGTCAATGGACTGGTTAAGCAATATTGGGGCTGGTCAGTCGTTGGATGGGTGACCGCTCTCCTCGGCGTTGATTCCTTGGGAAAGATCTTTACAATAATTTCCTCAGTCTACTTAGCTGTAAATGAGTACCTATCCCTGATGGGGTAGGGTCCAGCTATGGGTTAAATAGCAAAACTCAGCAATGATGGAAAGAAATGAAGGAATAAACGACAACGACGTAAATGGAACCTCTGGCAACAAAGGAGCTTCGTCCGGCAACCAGGTATTCAACCCAATTGAAGGGGAAGATGGTCAGGTACTTGGAGGTCGTCATCCAGCAACTGACCACCACAACGACAATAATCAACAGCCTGAGATGGAGCTACAGAAGCAAAAAGGAAGAAATGGACAAGAGAAGGAAAATAAGGAAATATGGAGATGCTACATCAGAAGCAACCCACGACGGAGAGAGGATATAGAAGAAGGTTGGTCAACATCTGGAATGAGAGGAATAACACCCCCCAAACAGAGCAGAGGCTGGCAGACGATGCCACAGAAGACGACAGGGATGATGAGGTATCAAACAACGACACACGAAGAAACACCGACGAAGTAACAGAGAGGACGGAATGGGTAGCAAAGATTAGACAATGGATGGAGCCAGATACAGAGAGAACAAAGATCCCCTCCATGAAAGCCTACAACACCAAGAAATTAAGGGAGAAAACAAGTGAGGTCAATGAAATAATGGGCATATTACACACCACCAGTATTCACAGAAACAAATAACTTGGCATATGCAGGAGCAAGATTAGTAGCAGAACTGATGGGGATTCGAACACCAACACCACCCAGCACAAACAATCCAACAGAAACCAAAACAGCAACCTCCTGGAAAAGGCGCCTGGAAAAGCAAATCATGGTGATGAGTATCTGACTTGAGTAAACTGAAAGAGATGGCAGAAAAAAAGGCTAAGAAGCAAGAAAACAAGGGGAGGAACTCAACGAGAAATACAAAGTACAAGAGAGGGACTAAACAACACAATAGAAGATGTAAAACAGAGGCTTAAGGCCAAAGCACATAAGATCCAACGATACATGAACAGGAATAAGAATACCAACAGAACAAACTATTCGGAACCAACCACCCGAAAAGACTATACAGCCAAACTAAGAGGGGAAGACAACCACCCAGAAATTCCTGAAGCCGAACCAAGTAAGAGACACTGGGAAAACATATGGAGCAATCCGGTATCACACAACAAACATGCAACATGGCTCCAGGAAGTCAAGGAAGGAAGAAACAGGGAGAATAAAACAAAGATTCACAGAGATCACGACAGACACAGTCAGACACCAACTAAAGAAAATGCCAAACTGGAAAGCCCCAGGTCCCGATGAAGTCCATGGTACTGGCTCAAAAACTTCAAGACCCTACACCCACGAATAGCAGAACAACTCCAGCATTGTATCTCAAATCACCATGCACCCAAATGGATGACCACAGGAAGAAACATCCTTAGTAAAAAAAGACAAGAGTAAGGGAAATATAACCAGTAACTACAGGCCTATCACCTGCCTACCAATAATGTGGAAGTTACTAACAGGTATCATCAGTGAAAGGCTATACAATTACCTAGAGGAGACAAACACCATCCCCCACCAACAGAAAGGCTGCAGAAGGAAGTGTAGGGGCACAAAAGACCAGCTCCTGATAGACAAAATGGTAATGAAGAACAGTAGGAGAAGGAAAACCAACCTAGGAATGGCATGGATAGACTATAAGAAAACCTTCGACATGATACCACACACACGGCTAATAGAATGCCTGAAAATATATGGGCAGAGGAAAAACCACCATCAGCTATCTCAAAATACAATGCGCAACTGGAATACAATACTTACAAGCTCTGGAATAAGACTAGCGAGAGGTTAATATCAGGAGAGGGATCTTTCAGGGCGACTCACTGTCCCCACTACTCTTCGTAGTAGCCATGATTCCCATGACAAAAGTACTACAGAAGATGGATGCCGGGTACCAACTCAAGAAAAGAGGCAACAGAATCAACCATCTGATGTTCATGGACGACATCAAGCTATATGGTAAGAGCATCAAGGAAATAGATACCCTAATCCAGACTGTAAGGATTGTATCTAGGGGACATCAGATGGAGTTGGAATAGAAAAATGCGCCTTAGTCAACATTACAAAAAGGCAAAGTAACGAGAACTTGAAGGGATAAAAAGCTACCAGATGGGAGCAAACATCAAACACATAGATGAGACAGGATACAAATACCTGGAATAATGGAAGGAGGGGTATATAAAACACCGAGAGATGAAGGACACGATCAGGAAAGAATATATTTAGAGACTCAAGGAGTTACTCAAGTCAAAACTCAACGCCGGAAATATGATAAAAGCCATAAACACATGGGCAGTGCCAGTAATCAGATACAGCGCAGGAATAGTGGAATTGACGAAGGCAGAAACTCCGCAGCATAGATCAGAAAACCAGGAAACATATGACAATACACAAAGCACTACACCCAAGAGCAAATACGGACAGACTATACATAACACGAAAGGAAGGAGGGAGAGGACTACTAAGTATAGAGGACTGCGTCAACATTGAGAACCGAGCACTGGGGCGGAATATCTGAAAAACCAGTGAAGACGAGTGGCGTAAAGAGCGTGCATGGGAAGAAGGACTAATAAAATTAGACGAAGACCAGAAATATACAGAGACAGAAGAATGACAGACAGAACAGAGGACTGACACAACAAGCCAATGCACGGACAATACATGAGACAGACTAAAGAACTAGCCAGCGATGACACATGGCAATAGCTACAGAGGGAGAGCTAAAGAAGGAAACTGAAGGAATGATAACAGCGGCATAAGAACCAGATATGTTCAAAGAACGATAGACGGAAATAACATCTCTCCCATATGTAGGAAGTGCAATACGAAAAATAAAACCATAAACCACATAGCAAGCGAATGCCCGGCACTTGCACAGAACCAGTACAAAAAGAGGCATGATTCAGTGGCAAAAGCCCTCCACTGGAGTCTGTGCAAGAAACATCAGCTACCTTGCAGTAATAAGTGTACGAGCACCAACCTGAGGGAGTGATAGAAAAAGATAAGGCAAAGATCCTCTGGACTATGGTATCAGAACAGATAGGGTGATACATGCAAATAGACCTGACGTGACGTTGATTGACAAGTCAAGAAGAAAGTATCACTCATTGATGTCGCAATACCATGGGACACCAGAGTTGAAGAGAAAGAGAGGGAAAAAATGGATAAGTATCAAGATCTGAAAATAGAAATAAGAAGGATATGGGATATGCCAGTGGAAATCGTACCCATAATCATAGGAGCACTAGGCACGATCCCAAGATCCCTGAAAAGGAATCTAGAAAAACTAGAGACTGAAGTAGCTCCAGGACTCATGCAGAAGCATGTGATCCTAGAAACGGCACACATAGTAAGAAAAGTGATGGACTACTAAGGAGGCATGAGGCAACCCGGAACCCCACACTATAAATACCACCCAGTTCGAATTGGAGGACTGTGATAGAGCAAAAAAAAAAATAATAAATAATAATAATAATAATAATAATAATAATACTTTATTAAAAGTAATGGCTACTTCAGCAGCATTACACTTGTAGAGATTCTTCTCTATTTTCCGAATAGCGGCTTTTTCCGTGCTACTTAGACAGGCTAGTAGAGCGCCTATGGAGGTCATGATCAAATACAGAGCCAAAATTGGTGCTATATATTTGAATTTTACAGATAAAACTATGATACCATAGTTATCAAAGTCATTAACGATATATATATATATGTCTCTCTCTCTCTCTCTTTTTTGAAGCAAGCGAGCTTTCGTCTGGAGCTGCCAGACATCCTCTGGGCTGGGAAGCTGAGGGTGGACTGATCTTGAAGCGGTGTCCGTCCTCGTTTATATTTGGAGTTGAACAGCAGGGGGTCCGCACCCATGCTGATCTACTATTGGCTGGTGGCGGTAGGTCTTCGTTTTCATTGGTGGCTTGAACCGGGTCTCAAGCCACTTTCCATGCGTTGATGGTTGCGATACTGTAAGTCCTGCAGCCGCCTAGACCTCCTTAGCGGCGCGGTTACGTCGATGGGCGTTTCGCTATGCTGCGGGACGTCACGGCTAACTTGATTATGATTGGCTGCGGGAGTATCTCGTTGGGGGGCGGCGTCTTCCGTGGAGTTGTCTTGCTCGGTGGTGTCATTGTTGGTGGCAGGTCTTCTCATACTCGTAGGGAGGAGAAATTCTTCCTGC
>NC_061088.1:13021224-13041643 GCF_015104395.2 Macrobrachium nipponense | reverse complement strand
TATAGTGTCGGTTGTGTGTGTAGAACTTATATAGTTGCAGATAAAAGTGATATATAAACAGAGGACAGTGGACTTACAGAGTGCAGGATTTCTTGTCATGGTTTTTTTTTCTTTTTTTTTTTTTTTTTTTTTTTTTTGGGGGGGGGGTGGGGGGGGGGGGTGGGATGGGCCTGTTGGGATTTAGATACTTCAGATTTATCGATTCCGAAATTCACGTTAAGTTTTATATCAGCTTAAGATTAAGTCCTAAGCCATTCAGAGAACGAAGAATTATTAATCAGAATTCTCACCTGTAATGATATATCAATGAAATTTTCAATTAAAGAGTCAACCGCGAACTTTTTGTAACTACTACACATTGTAAGAAACGAAGGAAAAAATAGTATATACAATGGCTGTGTTGAATCAGTGAGTATTTACAGAAATATAAATATGAAAAGAATGACTTATAATGGAATGAAACACAGGTAAAAAAAAGGAAAAAAAGTAGATATTGTATTCTGCTTTTATTTGATGAAACATTTTTATATATTTGAATTAATTTATTTTTTCCTTTTCTAATAATGTGGTTTCTTCTTTCTGTGTTTCCCTTGACCTCATCTTACTCCTTCCTAATGAACAACATATACTTTGGAAGCTTGAATTTCGGGGCAATGTCCCTTGTGGGCTTGTTACATATGAACAGGTTTCGTCTTCTGAATAATAATAATAATAATAATTATTATTATTTTTTTTTCTTTTTTTTTTTTTGCTCTATCACAGTCCTCCAATTCGACTGGGTGGTATTTAGTAGTGTCCGGGGGTCCGGGTTGCATCCTGCCTCCTTAGGAGTCCATCACTTTCTTACTATGTGTGCCGTTTCTAGGATCACACTCTTCTGCATGAGTCCTGGAGCTACTTCAGCCTCTAGTTTTCTAGATTCCTTTTCAGGGATCTTGGGATCGTAGCCTAGTGCTCCTATGATTATGGGTACAATTTCCACTGGCATATCCCATATCCTTCTTATTTCTATTTTCAGATCTTGATACTTATCCATTTTTTCCCTCTCTTTCTCTTCAACTCTGGTGTCCCATGGTATTGCGACATCAATGAGTGATACTTTCTTCTTGACTTTGTCAATCAACGTCACGTCTGGTCTATTTGCACGTATGCACCCTATCCGTTTCTGATACCATAGTCTCCCAGAGGATCTTTGCCTGATCGTTTTCTATCACTCCCTCAGGTTGGTGCTCGTACCACATTATTACTGCAAGGTAGCTGATGTTTCTTGCACAGGCTCCAGTGGAGGGTGGCTTTTTTACCCACTGAATCATGCCTCTTTTTGTAGTGGTTCTGTGCAAGTGCCGGACATTCGCTTGCTATGTGGTTTATGGTTTCATTTTTCGTATTAAACTTCCTACATATGGAAGAGATGTTACTTCCGTCTATCGTTCTTTGAACATATCTGGTTCTTAGGGACTGATCTTGTGCCGCTGTTATCATTCCTTCAGTTTCCTTCTTTAGCTCTCCCCGCCCCTCTGTAGCCATTGCCATGTGTCATTGCTGGCTAGTTCTTTAGTCTGTCTCATGTATTGTCCATGCATTGGCTTGTTGTGCCAGTCCTCTGTTCTGTCTGTCTTTCTCCTGTCTCTGTATATTTCTGGGTCTTCGTCTACTTTTATTAGTCCTTCTTCCCATGCACTCTTTAGCCACTCGTCTTCACTGGTTTTCAGATATTGCCCCAGTGCTCTGTTCTCGATGTTGACGCAGTAGTCCTCTTCCTCCTTCCTTTCGTGTTATGTATAGTCTGTCCGTATTTGCTCTTGGTTGTAGTGCTTTGTGTATTGTCATATGTTTCCTGGTTTTCTGATCTATGCTGCGGAGTTCTGCCTTCGTCCATTCCACTATTCCTGCGCTGTATCTGATTACTGGCACTGCCCATGTGTTTATGGCTTTTATCATATTTCCGGCGTTGAGTTTTGACTTGAGTATCGCCTTGAGTCTCTGCATATATTCTTTCCTGATCGTGTCCTTCATCTCTTGGTGTTTTATATACCCTCCTTCCATTATTCCCAGGTATTTGTATCCTGTCTCATCTATGTGTTTGATGTTGGTAGCTTTATCCCTTCAGTTCTCGTTACTTTGCCTTTTTGTATGTTGACTAAGGCGCATTTTTCTATTCCAAACTCCATCCTGATGTCCCCAGATACAATCCTTACAGTCTGGATTAGGGTATCTATTTCCTTGATGCTCTTACCATACAGCTTGATGTCGTCCATGAACATCAGATGGTTGATTCTGTTGCCTCTTTTCTTGAGTTGGTACCCGGCATCCATCTTCTGTAGTACTTTTGTCATGGGAATCATGGCTACTACGAAGAGTAGTGGGGACAGTGAGTCGCCCTGGAAGATCCCTCTCCTGATATTAACCTCTGCTAGTCTTATTCCAGAGCTTGTAAGTATTGTATTCCAGTTGCGCATTGTATTTTTGAGGAAGCTGATGGTGTTTTCCTCTGCCCCATATATTTTCAGGCATTCTATTAGCCATGTGTGTGGTATCATGTTGAAAGCTTTCTTATAGTCCATCCATGCCATGCTTAGGTTGGTTTTCCTTCTCCTACTGTTCTTCATTACCATTTTGTCTATCAGGAGCTGGTCTTTTGTCCCACTACACTTCCTTCTGCAGCCTTTCTGTTGGTGATGGGATGGTGTTTGTCTCCTCTAGGTAGTTGTATAGCCTTTCACTGATGATACCTGTTAGTAACTTCCACATTATTGGTAGGCAGGTGATATTCCTGTAGTTACTGGCTATATTTCCCTTACTCTTGTCTTTTTGTACTAAGGATGTTCTTCCTGTGGTCATCCATTTGGGTGCATGGTGATTTGAGATACAATGCTGGAGTTGTTCTGCTATCGTGGTGTAGGGCTTGAAGTTTTTTGAGCCAGTATCCATGGACTTCATCGGGACCTGGGGCTTTGCAGTTTGGCATTTTCTTTAGTTGGTGTATGACTATGTCTGTCGTGATCTCTGTGAATCTTTGTTTTATTCTCCCTGTTTCTTCTTCCTTGACTTCCTGGAGCCATGTTGCATGTTTGTTGTGTGATACCGGATTGCTCCATATGTTTTCCCAGTCTCTTACTTGGTTCGGCTTCAGGAATTTCTGGGTGGTTGTCTTCCCCTCTTAGTTGGCTGTATAGTCTTTTCTGGTTGGTTCGAATAGTTTGTTCTGTTGGTATCCCTTATTCCTGTTCATGTAACCGTTTGGATCTTGTTGTTCTTTGGCCTTAAGCCTCTGTTTTACATCTTCTATTGTGTTGTTTAGTCCCCTCTCTTGTACTTTGTATTTCTCGTTGAGTTCCTCCCTTGTTTTCTTGCTTCTTAGGCATTTTTCTGCCATCTCTTTCAGTTTACTCAAGTCAGATCTCATCACCATGATTTGCTTTTCCAGGCGCCTTTTCCAAGGAGGTTGCTGTTTTGGTTTCTGTTGGGTTGGTTGTGCTGGTGGTGTTGGTGTTCGAATCCCCATCAGTTCTGCTACTAATCTTGCTCCTGCATATGCCAAGTTATTTGTTTCTGTGATACTGGTGGTGTGTATTATGCCCATTATTTCATTGACCTCACTTGTTTTCTCCCTTAATTTCTTGGTGTTGCAGGCTTTCATGGAGGGGATCTTTGTTCTCTCTGTATCTGGCTCCATCCATTGTCTAATCTTTTCTACCCATTCCGTCCTCCCTGTTACTTCGTCGGTGTTTCTTCGTGTGTCTTTGTTTGATACCTCATCCTCCCTGTCGTCTTCTGTGGCATCGTCTCACTTCGTCTTCGTGTAATTCGTTGTCGTGTGACATTTCACCCTTTCCAGTTCTTCTCTTTCTGTTGGGGAGAGCCAGTTCTTTTTCTTTATGTTCCCTTTACCTTTCTTGGTCTGCCAGCCTCTGCTCTGTTTGGGGGGTGTTATTCCTCTCATTCCAGATGTTGACCAAGCTTCTTCTATATCCTCTCTCCGTCGGGTTGCTTCTGATGTAGGATCTCCATATTTATTAATTATTATTATTATTATTATTATTATTATTATTATTATTATTATTATTAGTTGAAATTCATACCGATTATTCAAAAAAGAACATGAAGTTGATACCTACCGGAAGTGTTATATTCCTGAGAAACAAGATGATGACCTAGGGAGATATTGTAGCCATAAGCAAAACAGTGGCTTTTTTTCCTGTGATTTTTTTTCTGTGACTTTTTTTTACCCGGATTCGAGTAGATGTCTTATACAAATAAATACACTAAATTTTATGAGGCAATAATGGTAAATTTCGTGTGATAATGATAGTCCATCTTGATGGGTGAAGTGTCGTTCAGTAATACTAAGTCAACGTCAATATGTTCATGACAGTACAAAAATGAAGTGTGTGAAGGCCAGATAGTAGTACCATGTCCTTTGTTCTGGCGCAAGTCTCTCATTTTTTGTTTCTCCCTCCTAATAATCTACTGTCAATATTAAGTCAACAGATGTATTCACATCCATACCAGAAAGCTTGTTGCTTCATTTAGATAATATCAGTAATATCAGTAGTGAAGATTCAGTTTAATGATTACGTAACGAGTGCAATATCATTCTCCTATTGTTTAAGTACGGGTTTAAATTGATTTTTAGATTTTATATATTTCAAGTGTATTTTCTTGACTGATAAATTTCTGGATATTATTTTCACCTTGCAGGTGTGCCCCATCGGTTTGTGAATCAAGTTACCAAATACATGAACTAATTTTTTCGTAATTTGGTAAAGGATAGTTTCGCGTTCGATAAGAGTAGCGTAGTCTCCCGTTATTTGTGATTCGATATCATTTCGATGAGGTACGTATATATTAAACGCAGAAACAATGGTTTCCAGTTAGCATGTCTTGATCAAGGTTTGCACGGGGAGGGAGGGAGGGACGGAGTGCCGTAGTCACATATAAGAGTTCGGTAGGTTTCCAGATTAAATCTCTCTCTCTCTCTCTCTCTCTCTCTCTCTCTCTCTCTCTCTCTCTCTCGTCAGTAACTACACATCTCATTATATTAAAAAAAGATGTTTGCCAAATGCTCTAATGAGTTGTATCGTACTGTGTCCGTTGTTGGTGCTTGTAAACATTACATTTCAGTCACGTGTTGACTTCCTCTCCCGAGGCGCTTTAGTCCCAAGTTCATTGTAGCTCATTATTGAATTGCTCTGGATAATGAACGGAACGTTGCCGTGTTAAGCCAAAGGGTAAGGTTGTTGGATGTTAGGAAAATTACCTTGAATTCTCGCCCAGCCAGCTTGTAACGAGTAAGAGCGTTACGCTTTTAAGTGATGATAATACGTTTGCAAATCATCTGCTGACTCATGATTTTAATTTGATTTTCTTGATAGATTTTGCCGTCATCCACCCCCACCCACATTGAAGGATAACCCTTTCGTAATTCTTTGTCCTTTTGCACCAGACCGCTAGCAACTTTCCGCTCGGCCTTCCCTCTAGGTCTAGGGACCGTCATACGGGATTTTTGAACGGTAGGCTGCCTGAGCACGATAATGGGACTTCAGACTTGCCTTGCTGGTCAGGGATCTAGCCTTGCTTTTGCTATGGCCGTTATTATTTATTATTATTATTATTATTATTATTATTAACAGTTGGGCCGGAGAGATTAATGTTATTGTTCCTCTCTTTGGACATACCACATGAGACTCTCAGGAGGCGTCTTCATATTTGTATAGTTAAATCAAATAAACACCATCTCTTTAAATGGGATTTTAGGGTGGTGTCTGTGGGCAAAGAAGGATGCTCGTCTGTAAATGTAATGGGTCCCTTTGCGAGCATAAATTTTCTCTTGGGTTGAAGAGGCATGACAACAGTCGTGACGCTTCTCTTCAGGGAGAGAAAAGAACGACAGAATGTGGATTCTCTCTCTCTCTCTCTCTCTCTCTCTCTCTCTCTCTCTCTCTCTCAGGCTGTATTATTGGACGCTACGCGGTTTTTATTGGGTATACTAACTCGAGTTTATTTATCGATCATAAATTTTATTACTGGTTTATTAGATGACATCCAGATACTAAGTAATAAACTTATGAATCTTTCTCGCTCTTTAGTTTCCTGTAAAAGAAAATTGTTGAGATGACTATTTTTCTGTCCAACCTCAGATCTTAAAACCTAATGAGGCTAGAGGGCTACAAATTGGTATGTTGGTCGTCCACCCTCCAATTATCAAACACACCAAATTGCAGCTCTCTGGCGTTGGTAGGTTTTATTTTAAGGTTAAAATTAGCCATGGATCGCGCAAATGGATATGTAATTGTATCCCGGCAGTGTACAATGGACGCAATCGCACGTGACTCTCTCTCTCTCTCTCTCTCTCTCTCTATCTGGCTTTTCATGTACTACACAGGACGAACGTAGAGTCAGCCTGTACGTAGGTAAAACATAATGAAATAAACGTAATCTCTTACTGCTCCAGCGCAAACTCTATCACATGGACGAATTTTGTCCTGATCGGGTTAACCTTGGGGGTTTTATTAATAATAAGGATTCCTCTTGTCCATATTACACCAAGATGAATTGATTGTATTAAAACTACGAAATGCCCTCAGTGCCTGCAGAATATCTGTTTTCTCGTTCCCTCTCTCCTGGTCCTCTAATTGGACTAGTTCTGTTCTGGCACTCGTAATCATTGTTTTATATTTGGCTAAATCCTGTTAGCACAGTTTGTGTTTCTGTCCTTCTGAATATTTGGTAGACAACCGTGACGAAATTATTAAAATGACAAATAGGTCCCCCCCTCTCTCTCTCTCTCTCTCTCTCATAGGTGGTTATTGCATATATATATATATAGCTATATATATATATATATATATATATATATATATATATATATATATATATATATATATATGTATATATCCCTTCAACCCGTAGCTGCAACCCCTTTCGTTCGTTTTACTATGCCTCCTTTCATATTCTTCTTCTTCCATCTTACCTTCCACCCTTTCCCAACAGTATTGTTTCATAGTGCAACTGCGAGATTTTCCTCCTGTTCCACCTTTCAAACCTTTTATGTACTGTCTTTTTCGGTTCAACGCTGAATGACCTTTTTATGTCCCAGTGTTCGGCCTTTGGTCTAAATTCTCTATTCAGTTCAATTCATGCAAGACCCTCCTGGGTCTGTCATCCCCACATACTTTTGGATTTGCCAGCTGTTACACGATGTTGTCGTAGTCGAGTGTCTAGGATGATGAAAACATTTAAAAGCTTAACCACAACACATCACACATTTTATTCACTATCAACATCCCATTCACTAGAACGGCTCTTCAGTTCTGAATTAATGGCTTTGTCTTGACAGATAAGTTTGGAGAAATAATCATTATGGTTATGGATATTTTGTTTTTCTGTGGCTAGAGGCATTAACTTATGGGACTTTACGCGATGCAAGAGGTTGCCTCCCCTCCAGATTTTATTTTATTTATTTATTTTTTTTATTTTTTTTTTTTTTGAGTGAGTTGGAGGAGATTAAGTTACAGGTTTTGGCACCAAGCCAGAGGATGCCTCTTCCTCCCTCCCCCTCCCCCCACCCCCTTTAGTGTGTGTGTGTGTGTGTGTGTGTGTGGACTGGAGGCCTTAACTTACGGGTTTTTACGCCGCGAACAGAGGTTGCCTCTTCCAGCACATAAAACCAATACTGAATACGACGCAGGAAGAATTTCTCATAAGAAGACCTGCCACCAACAACGACAACTCTACGGAAGACGACGCCCCTAAACGAGATACTCCTGCAGGCAACGACGATCATATTAGCCGTGACGTCCCGCAGCGTAACCCAACGTCCAACAACGCTACCGCGCAGCTCAGGAGGTCTAGACGGCTGCAGAGCCTGCAGCTTCGCAACCATCGACTCGGCGAAAGTAGCTTGAGACCACGGTCCAGATACGTGCTTGAGACCTAGCTCAAGCCACCAATGAAAACGAAGACTCACCGCCACCAGCCATTAGGAGATCAGCATGGGGTAGACCCCCTGCTGACGCCCCCAAATATAAGGAGGACGGACACCAGACCAAAACTCTACGGGCTGCTCTTGAGCAAGAGCCCGTGCTGGCATAAAGCCAGCTTAATCCTAAACAACAACAACACACCAAAAGCAGTCCACCCTCAGCCTCCTAGCCTAGAGGATGTCTGGCAGCTCCAGACGAAAGCTCGCTTCAAGAAAGAGAGGGAGAGAGAATATTGTTAATGACTTTGATGACTATTATATCATAGTTTATCTGTAAAAATAAAATATATTCACCGATTTTGACACTGTATCTGATCATGACCTCTATAGGCACTCTACTAGCCTGTTTAAGTCGCACGGAAAAAGCCGCTATTCGGAAAATAGAAAAGAATCTCTACAAGTGTAACGCTGCTGAAGTAGCCATTACTTTTAATAAAGTATGCTTGAGAGAGGGTCTGCTTCCTAAGTACAATAATAATAATAATAATAATAATAATAATATTCTTTGGAAGCTTGAACTTCAAGAGAATGGCCCCTGTGGGGGCTTGTTCTATATGAATAGGGGTCATCTTCTGAATAATAATAATAATAATAATTAATAATAATAATTAATAATAATAATAATAATAATAATAATAATAATACACAAAGCACTAACACCCAAAGAGCAAATACGGACAGACTAATTACATAACACGAAAGGAAGGAGGAGAGGACTACTAAGTATAGAGGACTGCGTCAACATCAGAAACAGAGCACTGGGGCAATATCTGAAAACCAGTGAAGATGAGTGGCTCAAGAGTGCATGGGAAGAAGGACTAATAAAAGTAGACGAAGACCCAGAAATATACAGACAGGAGAAAGACAGACAGAACAGAGGACTGGCACAATAAACCAGTGCACGGACAATACATGAGACAGACTAATAAAGAACTAGCCAGCGATGACACATGGCAATGGCTACAGAGGGGAGAGCTAAAGAAGGAAACTGAAGGAATGATAACAGCGGCACAAGATCAGGCCCTAAGAACCAGATATGTTCAAAGAACGATAGACGGAAATAACATCTCTCCCATATGTAGGAAGTGCAATACGAAAAATGAAACCATAAACCACATAGCAAGTGAATGCCCGGCACTTGCACAGAACCAGTACAAAAAGAGGCATGATTCAGTGTCAAAAGCCCTCCACTGGAGCCTGTGCAAGAAACATCAGCTACCTTGCAGTAATAAGTGGTACGAGCACCAACCTGAAGGAGTGATAGAAAACGATCAGGCAAAGATCCTCTGGGACTATGGTATCAGAACGGATAGGGTGATACGTGCAAACAGACCAGACGTGACGTTTGATTGACAAAGTCAACGAAGAAAGTATCACTCATTGATGTCGCAATACCATGGGACACCAGAGTTGAAGAGAAAGAGAGGGGAAAAATGGATAAGTATCAAGATCTGAAAAATAGAAATAAGAGGTTATGGGATATGCCAGTGGAATCGTACCCATAATCATAGGAGCACTAGGCACGATCCCAAGATCCCTGAAAAGGAATCTAGAAAAACTAAGGAGGCTGAAGTAGCTCCAGGACTAATGTAGAAGAGTGTGATCCTAGAAACGGCACGCATAGTAAGAAAAGTGATGGACTCCTAAGGAGGCAGGATGCAACCCGGAACCCACACTATAAATACCACCCAGTCGAATTGGAGGACTGTGGATAGAGCAAAAAAAAAAAAAAACAAGAAAAAAAAAAACAATAATAATAATAATAATAATAATGATGATGATGACAAAACACCAAGAGATGAAGGACACGATAAGGAAAGAATATATGCAGAGACTCAAGGCGATACTCAAGTCAAACCTCAACGCCGGAAATATGATGAAAGCCATAAACACATGGGCCAGTGCCAGTAATCAGATACAGCGCAGGAATAGTGGAATGGACGAAGGCAGAACTCGCAGCATAGATCAGAAAACCAGGAAACATATGACAATACACAAAGCACTACACCCAAGAGCAAATACGGACAGACTATACATAAACACGAAAGGAAGGAGGGAGAGGACTACTAAGTATAGAGGACTGCGTCAACATCGAAAACAGAGCACTGGGGCAATATCTGAAAACCAGTGAAGACGAGTGGCTCAAGAGTGCAATGGGAAGAAGGACTAATAAAGTAGACGAAGACCCAGAATATACAGAGACAGGAGAATGACAGACAGAACAGAGGACTGGCACAACAAACCAATGCACGGCAATACATGAGACAGACTAAAGAACTAGCCAGCGATGACACATGGCAATGGCTACAGAGGGGAGAGCTAAAGAAGGAAAGTGAAGGAATGATAACAGCGGCACAAGATCAGGTCCCTAGAATCAGATATATTCAAAGAACGATAGACGGAAATAACATCTCTACCATATGTAGGAAGTGAACTACGAAAAATGAAACCATAAACCACATAGCAAGCGAATGCCCGGCACTTGCACAGAACCAGTACAAAAAGAGGCATGATTCAGTGGCAAAGCCCTCCACTGGAGCCTGTCACGATCAGCTACCTTGCAGTAATAAGTGGTACGAGCACCAACCAGAGGGAGTGATAAAAAACGATCAGGCAAAGATCCTCTGGGACTATGGTATCAGAACGGATAGGGTGATACTGCAAACAGACCAGACGTGACGTTGATGACAAAGTCAAGAAGAAAGTATCACTCATTGATGTCACAATACCATGGGACACCAGAGTTGAAGAGAAAGAGAGGGAAAAAATGGATAAATATCAAGATCTGAAAATAGAAATAAGAAGAATATGGGATATGCCAGTGGAATCGTACCCATAATCATAGGAGCAACTAGGCACGATCCCAAGATCCCTGAAAAGGAATCTAGAAAAACTAGAGGCTGAAGTAGCTCCAGGACTCATGCAGAAGAGTGTGATCCTAGAAACGGCACGCATAGTAAGAAAAGTGATGGACTCCTAAGGAGGGCCAGGATGCAACCCGAACCCCACACTATAAATACCACCCAGTCAAATTGGAGGACTGTGAAAGAGCAAAAAAAAAAAATAATAATATAATAATAATAATAATAATAATAATATTGTTAGAATTTATTTGGTCTTTCACAGGTGGCTTACTTACCTTGTGGCAGCACAGAAAAGGTCACAAAAATTATATATATCGCCGAAAACTTATTTTAAAGGCTCTGCCTTGCTTGATTGGTCACTAGCAATTCAGCAAGTGTCAATTTCTTTTTCCATGAGGCAATTAGACCAACTCCCTCTATTCTCTGTCTTGATTTCTAAATAGCCGAAGATGCCCCAGTCCTCGGTGTAGATACAGTTACAGACAGACAGACAGACGGCTTATCCATCCAGCTCCGGGAGAGAGGGCACCCGGCCATGGTATAATTACTAAATATGTTTTATGTCTGTTACAATTACCATTACCTGTCCTATTACAAGGATGGAAAAAAATGCCAAATGCAGTTATAATTACTCTTTTAATCAGTCAAAGATTTAATTAGTTACAAAAAAATACAGCTATTATCACAATGCAGTCACAACTAAAATTACAATGGATGGAAAAATGCCAAATGCCATTATAATTACTCTTTCAATAATTTAAAAATTTAATTAATTTACAAAAAAATGTACAGCTACAATTATAATTACCGTCCCATACCACAATGCATTCACGACCACAATTAACACAGGATGGAAAAATTACCAAATGCAATTAGTATACTTATTCTTTTAATCATTCAAAAAATTAATAACAGTTACAAACACACATATCCTACTTGATGCGCAACTATATTTCGAACGTCTATTACCAAGGAAAACAAAAACACAATGCAGGTTGTTGCAAAAAAAAAAAAGTATACGTGAGTTTGGTCTCTTTGTAAAATCAATTTATGCAATTTACTTCAGAGCACAACGCCCCCCCCCCCCCCCACCAACAACCTCTTCACTGTGTTCAGTATATGTACCTGTCAATGCACTATTTATATGACGTAATCATCATTCAATTCATAAAAACGTAGCTCAATTACTATCAAAAGTAAAGTAATTTATTATTTGAAAAATTCAGTTGCAACTACAATTACAGTTAAATTGAAATAAAGAATTACATTTACAGGTACCTTTAAAATGTATAATTAATTACAAATTCAATTGAATTACAATTACAATTGCTCCAAGCTGGATGCAGTTAACAGTTATAATGGCCGGTGAACTTAATGTCTGAGTAGATATTCCAGTTGTGAAAGTGATATCAACTACAAGAGATGTACAAACCATTTGTGTCATTTTCGCGCAATAGTAATTTGTCACTCGTTTTATTTTTGTGTTCAACTTCTGTTGATGATTTTCTCCCATCAAGATTATAATGACGCTTCATGTGAAGCACAAGAATGAATAAATGTTAATAAAAAACCGACCCTCACATATTCACGAGCCGTTGGAATAACTAATTAAATTCCTCCGAAGAGCTCAAAAGGGAGAATTAGAATTTCTGTCGCAGAATTTCCTCCCCAAGAGGAATTTGTTTGGACTCGGCAGAATGGAAGGCGATAACGCGAGAAGTGTGGCATGCGTAAGAAAGAGGATGATAATTATAATAATATCACGACCATTACGCGGGGTTAAGACCAGGTTTTTTTTTTTTGGGGGGGAGGGGTGTCGGTAAAAATGTTGAACGTTATTATGGACGAACAATAAGGTCAGGAGTCTCCGAATCTCATTTGTTGTAGGATATTAAGATTTCGTATTAATATCGTTATATATTCTCTTGACTGAATAAGATTCCTGAGTTTCTGCATCCATCGTTACATTAGGGTTCACATTTCGCTCTCTTTTTCCATGGCCGTTGCGTGGGTAGAAGTGAATCGCTAGAGTGTGATTGAAGTCGAAAATGTTGAGTGAATTTGCGTCGGATGTTTCAGTCCGAATGGGAATCAGCTACGTGTATCCATGAGATTTCTGGTGATGCAGACATTTTTTGTGCGTCTCTACCAATCAGGAGAAGAGTTTTCGAAGGTTTAATTCTTCCATCTGTCTTTCCGCCTCCTGTAACAACTGTTTCATAATGCAACTGCCGGGTTTTCCTCCTGTTTCGCCTTTCCCCTCTTTTTACTGTCAGTTTCTCTTTCACCGCTGAGTGACTTCATAGGTCCCAAACTACGGGCTGCTCTATGAGCAAGAGCCCGTGCTGTCATAAGGCCAGCTTAATCTTCAACAAAAAGGTCCTAGCACCTGGCCTCTGCCCTAAAATCTATATTCTGTTCCCCGTCTCTGGGAGTCACGAGAAGACTTTTCGAGGATTTAAGCCCTGCAAGCAATTGTCTCATTTATTTCGGAATGAGGTCGAAAAGTAGAAATGACGAAGATTTCCTGGTTTTAAAACTGTGGAAGAGATAGTCACGGAAACCTTTTTTTTTTTTTTTTTTTTTTTTCTTTTTTTTTATTCTTCTTCTTTTTTTCTAGAATTTTTCGGAGCGCGCGCTTGTAATTTTATCCTCAACTTATTGGACAGTTTGAGCAATAACATTGTTATCTTCCTATCTTGTTTGCTCTTGTTGGTGTTTTTCTTTTTTTCCCTTGAAATGGATATTCTACTTCTGAGGAAGCATGACTATCGAGGTGCACACACACACACACACACAATGATGATAGTAATCTCTCTTTGCTTTCCATAATTTTCAGAAAACAGAAACTCATAGACAAACTGGTATGGCATTGTCCTCGTTAAATCTTTCATTCTAATTAAAAAAAATAAGTTTTGTCAGCAATATTTTACATCTAAATTACAAACAAGTAGACGTAAACTCAGTTCATAAAATGGACCAAGACGAACTTTGAAAACAAGGCATGATCCGACCTCCAGCTTACTCGGAACACGTGCAAGATTTTCCCCTTACGCATAACTTGTAAACATTATATTCCTAACCTAACGTGCATTAAACGTGCTAATATCTACGGCCAATGATCATACTTTCACCAACGAAAATAAAAAAAAAACACGCTGTATTTTATTATAAATCATTTTCCTGTACTGTTTAAAATGCACATTATTTATTATCTTAATTTTCATTCTAATAAATAAATCACAAATATCGTATTTTAAAATTCCTTTCTCTTTAATTCAACGCGAAACACCTTTTTCAGACCTTTTTAGGCTCTTCCAAAGACCTTTCCTATTCCCAATAACAACAACAAGAACAACAAAGTAGTTTGTAGGCTTACTCCACGAGTAAGCGAAAATCAATTCCATTCCTCTCAATCTAAAGACGCTCTTATGTCACCACATCTTTAGGCTGACTCGTATGGCAGCGAAGGTCGTTTTTCCATCAGAGGACTCGATGAGTAAAAATAAAATAAAAAGAAGACATATAATACTTCCATTTAATGTTAGAAGAATTCGTCCTTGTAAAAGGCCAAGTTTGTCCCATTTCCCGGTTGTCTGACGAACAGCATCGCATTGATTTGATCCACCAAGAAAGAGGGGTCCCTTCTCTATAGTCTCTGCCCTTGGAGATGACGACTTTGTATCAGTGTTACACGTGTCTCAGAACGGATTGCCTCGTTGCTATTTTCGTTGCTAATGCCTTAGCTCTTGTTAGCTCGGATACTGGGAAGGATCTTGAGCAATGTTGTTTTATTATATGTCGCTGAAGTCCTTTTTTATGTTTCTTTCTTTCTGGGAGCATGTGTCTAACTTCTTCTTCTTCTTCTTCTTTCTACGTGTGTGGTGTGTGATAACATTCATTGGCGTATGAGTTCATTGTACTTCGTTAAATTGTCCGTCACACGATTCTGCTGATGCGTCTGTTGACAATATCTATAAAGCAATGGTCTCCTCTTTTACGCAAACCTGAGCGGTGTTTAAAAATGATTTAGAATAGTTGTCCGCGACTGTGATTCAAACTTTTGAAGTGAAGTGACTCTTACAGTATTCAATACTTATGAAGTGACTCCTACAATATTCAATACTTATGAAGTGAATCCTACAGTATTCATACGTTCTTTCTCCTTTGTCCTTTGTCTCTCATACTCACACAAATAGACGAGGTCCAGCAGGAGGGAGGCAGTTGATTCCCTGCGAGAAATAGAGCATTATTCATGTTTATAAATTCCATTTGACTCAAGCTTTTTATCTATTTATTTATTTTTATTTTCGGAGAGTAGGTATGTCAGATTTAGAGATTACCGAAATCCGTATCAAGCCTTGTTCAGATTATGACTTGTATTGAGAAAAGTGAATTAAAATTCCCACCTATGATGCCAATGAAAATACCGATGAAGAGTCAACTACAAACCTTTTTTGTAACGAGACGTGATAAGAAATGAATGATAAATAGTGCATTAGATGAAGTAAGTAAGTAAGTATTTCTTCGGCGCAATCGAGTTTTCTGTACAGCCGCTACAGCGAATAATCAAAGCCACCGAAAATAGATCCATCTTTCGGTGGTCTCCGTATAAAGCTGTATGAGCCGCGGCCCACGAAAATTTAGCCACGGCCCGGTTGTGGCTTGGCCTGTATCGTTGCCAGACGCACAATTATGGCTAACTTTAACTTTAAATCAAATCAAAATTACTGAAGCTAAATGGATGCAATTTGTTATATTTGATGATTGGAGGGTGGATGATCAACATAGCAATTTGCAGCCCTCTAGCCTCAGTAGTTTGTAAGATCTGAGGGCGGACAGAAAAAAAGTGCGGACGGACAAAGTCGGCACTATAGTTTTCTTTTCAGAAAGCTGCAAATTAAAAGAATAATGTGTAATGGTTAAGATAACATAGGAAAAGATGGTCTTATTCATACCGACTATTCAAAAAAAGAACATCAAGTTAGTACCTACCAGAAACGCTATCTAAGCAGTAGGCCTAGGACCTAGGGAGAGGGGACGGGGGTGGGGGACGGACGTTGGTGTTGAGTGTCAAAGGGCAGCCCTAGAGGGTCAGGCTGGAAACAGAAAGAGCTAATGAGGAGAAGACTGTGTTCCTCTTAAGCGGAGAGGCCTCCACTTGGGTACTAATTGGGTTGGAATATTATAATGGTTGATGGAGCAGCTGCATAGATTTCATGTCTTAGCTCTCTCTCTCTCTCTCTCTCTCTCTCTCTCTCTCTCTCGATTTTTGCAGTAATTAAACGAGGAAGGGAAGGGAGGACATAACAGTAGTTGCCGGGGGGAGAATCTCATATACCTCTAAGACCCAAACAAAGAAATTAATTAGTTTATCTAGTACCGGCGAGAGAGAGAGAGAGAGAGAGCACTCCCGTGAGGGGTTCATTGTCCCTTCTAAATTCATAACGGGAGGAAGTCGACAAGAGAATCTTCATACCATGGAAGTAAAACTGTCATAAAATACGATTAAAAATTTAGTCAATTGTTGATGCCTCTGGGAATTATTTTGGCACACAGACATCAGTACCTACACTCACATAACAATATTAAAGACAATGTAATAACAGCCCCTTCCGACCACCAACCCACCACCTTTCCCCTCCCGAAATGTCCCAGACGGAATGGCACCGGATTCCTAGGAATGGAGGTGTCATGCTTACTTTAATTTAATTGTGAACAGACTGCTGGTTATGTTATTTATTTACTTTCTATCTCTGTTGGCTTCTGAGTCTCATTATGACAAATTGCCGCTTGCACCAGGCTGCTAAAGTTTATTTTTTAAATTATTTTTTTCAGGTAGAGGCTTGTTTAATCCTCAGTTTAGTCTTCATATTATAAAGGCTAGGGCCGGCTTACGTTCATACACATTCATAATATTGTCCATATCAAATACTTTTCGACAAGTACTGTATTCCAGTCTTTCTTGGCGTATATACTGCCCTCCACATGTATGTTTATTAACGTTCCTTATTATCTTCACATATTTTATCATCCCCTGATAGAATTATTATAAACCTTCACCTGCGTGTTGTATTATTTTATACTGGTCACTTACGTATTTTATCATTTTGGTAAAGATCATTTGTTGACGTCACAACAATATTTAATTACCTTCTAATTCCTGTTTCTTTATATTTACAAATTAATATTCCCGTACCCGTACATGGATATTTCATTGCCTTCACTTGCATTTCATAGTACCGTTACGTACATCACAGGCACAAGACTTACTAATTATCTCCATACTGCATATTTCAATATTTTCACAGGGATGCTTAACTACTCCAACATGCATATGTCACTGCCCTCACATGTAGTTATCATTACCTTAACGTGCATACTTCATTAGGTTGGCCCTCCATGCTGCATCCACAATTGAATACCTCCTCTTAACTTTTTTAGTGCCTCCACATGCATGTTTCACATCCGGGACTTCCTCGCTGGCATAAACGAGGCCAGAAATATCGTTTGGTTTTCTCACCTCACCGCTGAGCTCAGCACTTTTTCCGAAAGGTTTCAGCAATAACGTTTTCATCAACCATGACCAAAAAGAGGCGCTGAGCTTAAGAGTAACTGACGTTTGGGCAAGTTCATTTTTTGGAAATCAGTATACAGCAGTGGTTCTTAACCTGTGGGGGCGGGTGGGGGGCGCCCCCAAGGGGACCAACAGCAATATCCAGGGGAGGAGCGAGCCCTAGGAAAAAATTAGGTTCTTAACCTGGGGGGAGGCGGCCCCCAGGGGGCCGTCAGCAATTTCCAGGGGAGGCGTGAGCCATAGGAAAAAATGGAAAAAGAATTCTCGAATTATATTCGCTATTCTCTTAACAAGAGTGAGAAACTAATATTCAGAGGTTTCTGGAAAAAAAAAATGCAAAACTATCGGCTTATAAAGTTACTTACCAATAGTCTACTACTTTAGTTAGGCTCGTTGGGCTGTCCATGTTTTGTAATTATTTATTTACCTCTCTCCTCATCCCTCGAAACCCCTTTTCTTTCTCATTTTTTTTATTTCTCTTTAAATCTGGGAGGGAATTTTACTCATAGATGCAAGGGGGGCGTGGAAGAAAGGACCAACTCTTAGAGGGGGCGTGGTAACGAAAAGGTTAAGAACCTTTGGTATAGAGTAGAGTATCGCCTCATTGGTTCTTCGTTAACGATGCAGCATATTTAAATTGTTCTTTTTGATCGCACCCAGTCTTTGAGACTTTCAGTTATAGTTTTTGCCCGTATTACTTATTTTGCTAGTCTGTTTCATTAAACCTCGATCAGTGATATTAAGCATCATCGAGTCTGGTCAGTATTTGGAAGGGGGACCACGCACAGCATCTCGCTGTTGATAGATAATAGGCTACTGTGACCGTCTGTGAGATACATAGCCCGGGATTGCAGCCTCATTCAAAAAAACTAGTGCGCAGGAACGCAAGGGATAACGACTTCTGGATACTAATTCGTTATGAAGCGGAGAACGAATCACACTTACAATTTAGATGAAAAATTTTATATTTAGATGTCAAGGAGAGAGAAATTTAGAATTATTCATTATTTTATGGTATTTTCATCCATGATGTCAGAAGAATTTTGATGGCAGTTTCAATGGAAATATTCACTATCTCACTCTGTTTCCACTCTGTTAGCTACTCACGCCACACTGTGACCCATTGAAGTTCGCACCAGCTTGCAAAGGAAATGTTTTTCAGTGCGTTTTTCTACGTATTTCTGAAACTTGTTCCAAGAATAGTCGTGATTTATTCTGTATCGTCCTTAGTGATATCCTTGGTGGGACAGTGATTTCTCTCTCTCTCTCTCTCTCTCTCTCTCTCTCTCTCTCTCTCTCTCTCTCTCTCTCCTTTGTTGTTGGTCGCGTCCATGGGCTGAAATAATCAGAAAAATTCGCTCGATTCTTCGTAAAGAATCGAGTGGAATATCTGAAATAATGTGAGTTTGCGAGGGACATTTGGCAAGCAATGTAAATTGCTATAGAGGAGATTAAACAACAAAGGAATAGAGTCAGCATAAGTAAAGAACATCAGTAGATATGAAGTGCTAGGAATGAAAATAACCAGACATTTTATGAATAGAATTTCTGCTCTTATTGCGCTCAGGTAAACGAATGAATCTTGCATAAACCTTCGGCATCTCTGAGGCCCGAGCAGACCCTACGTAAGTAATATCAGGTGATATTAGCTCTGTCGCCGTTATTCTCCTCATCTGTGTGACCTCGTTTTTCAGCGTTGGTTAGAAGTGACCTCCGGCCAGAACTTATTGTTAGTTTCTCTCTTCTTCCAGCGCTCGTATATTTCTAGTTATCAGTTCCAGAGAAACGTCAGGCCAAAAAATTCTGATTAATTCTTTAACGCTGCCACTTTCAAGAGGTGACCCTCTGCTTCGGATTAACCATCTCTCTCTTTCTCTCTTGGGCATTACTAAAGTGTATTGTGGCCATCCTTCGGTTCCTAGCTTCCCACAATCTTTAGCCCTTTACTTTACCTCCTTATTCCCCTCATTTCTGCTGTGTTTCTGGCCCTCTATCACATCTTTGTGCACTGGTTGGGTTTTATCCCAGTTCCACATTTAGATCCCTCCGTAGGGGGTTAGTGCCATCAGTGCACCCCACACGGTGCAATGTAGGCATTACTTAAGGTTCTTTGCAGCGTCCCTTCGGTCCCTAACTGCAACCCTTTTCATTCCTTTTATTGTACCTCTATTCATATTCGCTTCCTTCCATCTTGCTATCCACCCTCTCCTAACAATTGCTGTCTACCCTGTGTGGATAATTTGTGAGAGGTCACACAAGCCTTAGGCCACCCCAAGCCTTTCATTTTCACTTATCTAAATACCTTGGGGAAATCCTTAGTTAACGTTCAGCAGAAACCAGTTTCTAAAGATGTAGGATTTTATGTAATCCCCTGTAGGGATTGTGATAAGTTATACTATGGATTCACAGGATAATTTCTCGGAAAGATTAACTCAACATAAGCACTCAGTTAGATATGGACAACCTAGTTTAGCAATATTCCATCATATAAATAACATGAACCATACCATGGATTGGAACTCATCCCAAATTTTACACGAGCAGCTGTCGATACAAATGTCAAATGGTAAAATCATCACTGATAAAACAACAAGATAATAGGATCAACCTTTCCAATGGAGCATGGGACTCTGACCATATAGACAATATCTTCCTTATGGCAACGATGAAGGGAATTAAGGCCATTAACAGAACCAACCTTGGCTTAGCGGTGACCCCAGGCATCGCCTAATGGCATATCTGCCACTATATATTTCGCCAATGTAATTTCTTCCGTCATTCACTACTTGATAAGGATGGGAGTCAGTCCACCGAAATATAGTCCTTAGCTTTAGACCAGAGTGTTTTAGTGGGCCTTTTATGAGACGTATCCTGCTTTAACAGAAGAATTTATTTGCATTATATATATATTATTCCTTTAAATATATATAATATATATAGATATATCAATAGATATATATATATATTAATATCTATAGCTATATATATCTATAG
>NC_061088.1:12998724-13018724 GCF_015104395.2 Macrobrachium nipponense | reverse complement strand
TCCATCGCCCTGAGGGAGACGCAAACCAGCGTCATCAGAGTGGCATTCCACGACGCTAACCACTATATACCAGAGGAACCAGCTATAAAGAAAGGAAGTGATATGCCAAGGAAAATTTACGTTGAAAAAAAAAGCCTTTGCTTGTTCACAAATCAACCCATATTCAGCACCGAGATTACGGTTGAGAACTGAAGAGAAATTGAGGGCGAATTATGAGTTCACTTGATCAAGGGAATAAGGGGAGGATGAAAGGGCACATTTCCCTTTGGAATGGAGTCTTTAGGGGCGGGTTGGGTTGTCACAAAAGGGGTCTGAAAGACTCATTAATGAAGATGGAAAAAAATAACGGTTCAGAGAACGTTTTTTTTTCTTCTTCTTCTAGAATGCCACTTGGTAACAGGAAAAGACGAGTATAAGTAGAGACAATGGAGACGAAACGAGGACAAATACTGTAAATGAATCATTATTTTTTTTCTCTTTTTCAAAAAACAAAAATTTCACTAACCCCTATGCAAGGATACAAGTCCTTTTGGACACTGCGATAACATGCTTATATATTGTAAGACAAAAAACAATTATGAAGCTTAGGTAAAGTAAATGTGATAGTGATAGTATTTTTTTATTCTAATTGTTTATTTTTTCCTAAGAACAAAAATGTCACTAACCACTATATGCACGGATACAAGTCCTTTTGGACCTGCGATAACATGTAAGACAAAAGCAGTTATGAAGCTTAGGTAGTTAAGTAAATGTAACAGTAGTAGTTTCCTTCCAGCTTAATATTTGAGAGTGTGAAGACTTAACTTGGCCCCTTTATATCCCTCACACCAGAGGATGACTTGCAGTTGGAACTTCTCCTTAGTTCTTATTGATGTTAAGTCATCTGTGGCCTTTTGAGAAACTATTATCATTGTTCTCTGTATCTCCAAGGCTGTCGACAAAGCGTTGGCATAATGACAGCAGTAAAATGAACTTTTTGTTTTTGGTTTTAATACTCTTCTCATGAGCTCAGAGGTCTAATTTTTTATCTCTTTCCATCCTTTCGTGCGTTTCTATTGTGCCTTAATATTTCTTGATACTTTATGTCCCCCGTGTCCTTGAAGTCTTCCATTATTCGAATACATTATGAAATGGAAAAACTGCTCTTTTAGCGCTCTCCTCCTGAATCAATGCTTGCCAGCATATCATTAACCGCCCCCCCCCCCCTCTCTCTCTCTCTCTCTCTCTCTCTCTCTCTCTCTCTCTCTCTCTCTCCTGCATCTGTTGGTTACCATCGTGATCGTTTGATACAAACCTTTGATGAATGCTCTGAAACGTAAACTCGTATTATGCAGAAAGAGACTTTTCGTCGTATTTTTCATGGGAGGTTGGCCTTTGTTTTAGATGTATTGTTCTTTGGGTTTACCGTTGGTGGTGCAGTATCTCTCTCTCTCTCTCTCTCTCTCTCTCTCTCTCTCTCTCTCTCTCTCTCTCTCTCTCTATGGTCGCAAAAGTTTACATTTTTCTATTCGTGGAATCAGACTCACAAAGATACTCTATGATGACTGAGTTATATGCATTTATATTCACGAAACTTTGAACTGCATTTTCAGTTTTCGTTGCAAATTAGGCTAAGGGCATTTGGGGATTTAATTTTGAATTTATGAGAGCAGGCGATGCAACTTTGCTTAAGGAATGCTTCATAATCCAACATAATTCCACGCATGTCAAAGAGGTGAAGTTGATCTTCACTAAGGTAAGAAGATGAGATTTGATGAAATTAATTCCCAAGCAGAAAGGCATCAAGGCTGTGGACTTTAAACTATGAAATAGTGATGACTCATTCTGGGATGGCGTTTGAAGTCGAGGACGAAGTGGATAATTAACTATTGGCTGGAATGCTCTTTAGACAAACGAACAGTTCTTTGCACTTTGTATTGTTCAAAATTAGATCATGAAGAGCAAGAAGCAGCAAATAACGTTTGAATTATTTTTCCATGAGATATTTATACTTCACGATCTTGCGTTGGGCTACTTATTGGAAACTAGATCTGTAAACCCTATGTAATACTTTGATGATGAGTTCCTCCTTAACCTCATCTCTACAGTGGTAATGGGTATAGGCACTAGGTAAAAAGTTCATCATATCTTAGTTTAACCAGGCCACTGAGCTGATTAATTGCTCTCATAGGGTTGACCGGAAGGATTAGATATTTTTACGTGGCTAGGAACCAATTGATTATACCTATCAACGGGACCTACAGCTTCTTGTGGGATCCGAGCCACATTATATCGAGAAGTGAATTTCTAATCACCAGAAACAAAGTCCTCTCATTCCACTTTGGCAGAGCGGGGAATCGAACTTGGGACTACCGAATCGGTAGGCGGGCACGTAAACCACTCGTTGAACGAGGAACTGGCACTAGGTAAAGCACTAAATATAAAGTATATAGAAAAGATTGAATAGTATACATGGATATACACTGTCGATTATTTTACACCTTCATTAATACCAAAATACACTGGCGTATTGTTAATGAAGGCTCAGGATTGTTATACACCTTCAGTAATAACAAAATACACTGGCCTTTAGTCTTTGGAGCAGATTGCCATTATATAACTTCTCTAAACTTCTGATTATCCAGGAACTTAAAAACTTCACGCGCGTGTAATTGTAATTTGATTACAGATGCAAATCCTACCGACTGCCTAATAAGGTTTTTTAGTATTTTTAGCCGCATTTCATAGCACGATTTGATTTATGTATTAATGTACAAATTCTACAGAGGATTCAGCCTGGTTTTATCTCTTCATTTAATTTAAACCGTGACCCCTTTAGTAAAACGCATCATCAATTAGCATTCCGGCTCATTAAACAATTTGCATAACTTAACATAATGCCTGTGTTCGCTTAGCGTGGTTATTTTATCTATTTTTTTTTTTTTTATCTTTTGAAGGTCAAAGTGTCAGTAGTTGTAAAATTCGTAAGTTAGTCCTTTCCAAAAAATATATAGGTATTTGATGATGTCTCAGAAACTACATTCCACTGAGGTGTGAGAGATGTGTATATCTGGTGATAGAAGTTCACTCCCGACGTGGTTCGGAAGTCACGTAAAGCCGTTGGTCCCGTTTCTGAATAACCACTGGTTCCATGCAACGTTAAAACAACATACAAACAAACAAACAAACAAACAAAATACGTTGAAAAATATTGTCACGGAAAGTCTTGAATATCCAGAAGGTAGGAAAGTGAGAAAAAGAAAGACGGTTGATTGGTGCAGTTGTTTGTCGAAGTATTCGAGAACTTGCTGATACTTCAGTGTAAGGGTGTGAAATAATACTGGAGATGTTTTCAATGAAGTAGAGATGATTGCCTTGATGCTGTAATTTTAAAGATAATAAAAATATTGGGATAGGTGTGTATGTGCTTGCACGTGTATTGATGTCCTTGTAATGTATTAGTCAATTTTGATCCGTCAGTGTTTATTGACAGCATTGCCCCTTTGTGTGGTATTAGGAAACTCATTCATTAGAAAAAAAATGGGGAGCAAATATATTAAAAAAATTGCATATTGCTTTCCTGGTCACCACTTGTGGAACATTATTTTAAAGCATAAATACCTTATTCTTGATCAACTACTTCAGACGAGAGAGAGAGAGAGAGAGAGAGAGAGAGAGAGAGAGAGAGAGAGAGAGAGACCGCCTTCTCCGAGTTGCAGAGTGTGTTTATCAAACGCTTCCAGTCGCCGCTCTCTCTCTCTGGAATTTGACAGGCGAAGTGGAACCAAGTGATTGATAGCCATCACAGTTCGCAACATCTCTGGTAATTTGGGACCAACGACGCCAAATACCAGAAACTGGGAATAGTGAAGGTTTCGTCAAAGCATTTTATCTGCTTTTCATTACGACAGAGAATGTGAGGGTTATTTGACCACCATCTTTAACTTCGTTTTGAAATTTTAACGTCAGTTTTCGTTTTGTTATTACAGTAGACAGTTTTTATCATCGTTATTTTATTTCAGAACTTTATTTTTACACATACCATTCATACTAATTGTGGCGATGTCCATTCAGATAAGTAATTAAGTTAAATCAGATTTTTTTATTTATTTATTTATTTTTTATACATTTTTTGACAGAATCAATGTAAATATGTTATCACTTTTTTGACAGAATCAATTTAAATATTTCATTACTTTTTTGACAGAATCAATTTAAATATTTCATTACTTTTTTATTTGACAGAATGAATGTAAATATTTTATTACTTTTTTTTGACAGAATGAATATAAATATTTTATTACTTTTTTGACAGAATCAGTGTAAATATTTATATATGGAATAACATTCCATATTTTTATATTATGTAACACTTACAGCAGTAGTGCCGCAGCAGTATAGCAGTAATATACATGAATTAAACGTTTAGGCCAACTGCTGGGATCCTTGAGGATCATTTAGCACTTCTTACAACTGCTCGAGAATTCGAGAAATGAATTTTTATACCCAGAAGTTAAATTTTCTAATAAAACAATGCCCATGATAGCCTTCAGTGTTATCCTGAATTATAACGAGGCCAAAGTGGGTGGAGCCTCATGTAGTCATCATTGTGACGATAATTATTGGTGAAGGTTTAAAGCCAAAATACGGTACCGGCTATTTTCTTTTACAGTAAATAGGTAGATAGCCAATAAATAAAAATTGCTTGACATTGGCTATAGCAGTTATCAAATCAAGCTTGTCTACTATGTCTTGGAAAATTACCAATTATTCCCTACATCTTGTCAATCTGATTGTGACCTATAAAGTAGACTGTAATTTCTTAGGACACTTATTTTGGGAGTTAGATTAATAATAGAAGTGTTTTTGTATTTATGAACATATTTTGTTATCAGTGGAGAGATTTCAGAGTTCATAAAGATGTAATGCTTTGCTTGTATTTAAATTTGTATATCATTGTTGCCAGAGGTATAGCCTTCGTTACGTATAGCCAATCATCCATCGAGAAAGAGGGAAGAAATGCCGTCATAAGTTACGTAACGAGTGCGTTCGAAACCTTTTCTCTGAGTAAGTTGGCCCGTCTTCAAAAAAAGTCACTTTTACATTATAAGTACCAAAATTTTTCAACCTACGTAATGCAAAATACAGTCAAAATTTATGTGTAGATATAATGTGTATTCTGAATAAGCGTTATATTATGAAATGCAGAGATAAAGAGTTATTGCGAAAAAAACCGTGTTACAGAGGCTCTGAATCTCATAGTGAATCATCACAACAAAGAAGCCGTAAGACCTCGGTGAGGTTAAAAGGGCAACCAAATATTATGGTTTATAATTGAAAAAAAAAAAAACATTAGAATATAAGTCAAAACCTTCTGGTCCCCTAGGTTGGTGTAACGAATTAATAATTCACTGGAAGCGAAGACCAAAATGATACAACTATAGTCCTTAACATTTATTGTTTTGAGGACAACAACTTAATTCTCCAATCTCCTTAGTGAATAGGGGGACGAAATGCTTTCCATAAGGCAGGTGCATAATAGAAAACAGTGCATTTCTGAGAGAAATGGAAATTCTCTGGAGGCAGTGGCGGAGAGGGAAGCATCCACGAGCTTTGCATACAAGAAACAAGGAACAAATAAACCTAAGCATAGACCTCTTGTATTTAAATGGACAAGTCAAGAATAAAGAATCCTACTCCCTGAGGTGGGAAGGAAACAACATTACTGATTCACCTCCAGAGAACAAAGGAGGTCAAAGCTACCGTCTAAACAGAATCCCCCTGGTCTCTATAAATTGTAATATACTATATTATACATTCTAAGAATATCCACCCGGACATAACTGTAAATCTGCTCTTAATGTATTTTTCTAATAAAAGATAAAAAAATAAATACAAAATCATTAGAAAACGGGCATCAGGTTCTGATCGAAATCTTTAAGCAACAAGGAAAAGTATTCAAACAGTTTATAAACTGTATACATCAAGAACAGAAAGATGCCAAGAAAGCAATGTGAACCATTATAACACAACAGAGATATAAGGGTAATATGAACAGCGGTTATTGATCGGTGTGAATTATATCCTGCATATATGCAACAAAGGAGACAGCATATCTTATTCACATATATATGGAGATCAACATTGTTTCAAAGGTTCGTTACAGGGAACTACTGGGGTAACGCTACAATTCCTAAGACAGAATTGCACTAAAATTTAATAGGTATTTAACTGTGCCTTATCCAAAGGATGGGTCGTTTTAGTGTTAAATTTTCTGATGTTCCAGGACAGCATCAAGTAACTATTATTTTACAAGTAAATAACTTTGATAGATATAATCCTTAGCACAATACTTACATAGGAATCATTCAGAAAGTCAAGTCTTGGATGACAGAATAGAACTCAAACTTACAAAGAGTAATCAGTCGAGTATGAATATTTGTAAATAATATATTGCAATACACTCCCTGAACACCTGAATTAGCCCTGGTCACTGACCAGCCCGAACTATATCCCCACATATTTACCCACTAAGTGGGTAATTTTAACTGTCAGCGTTACCAACGCTGCAGGTAAAATCTAGTCAAATGAGTTACCTGTGTTACCATTGGCAACGCTGCCGCAAATACCGGCCACCAGTGGCCTTCCTCCTCAATTGTTTTTTGTTCGCCTTGCTGTGCGGATCAGTCCCACATCAGGCGAACTTTTGGTCATTTAGCCCGACCCCACTCAAAGAGTTTTCGCATCTTGGTTACAAACAACGAATTTTCCCGTTTCACTTTGGATAGCTACTTTGTACTCGCTGTGGATAAGTTAGGAAATAAACGTCATCGCCTTCTACAAACGCCTCGACGATCGAGCCTTCTACTGCTGGATATATTGGTGCTCATCGGCTCTAAAATAACGTTGTCGCCGACTGCAAACGCCTCTGCTTCTACTTCATCTACAGTTCGACGATCGAGCCTTCTACTGCTGGATATGTAGGATGAGTACCCGCATACATGATCGACGTTCTTTTTCGTTATTTCGTGTAGGAAGGTTTAGTGCAATACTAGTCAGAGATGTTTGTCTTGGTCAGGAGACAACGAAACATTAGTTAGTTATTCCAGAATTAGTGGACAGGTCATCATCTAGTATGTTAAGCATATTTCTAGCCTGACGAATAATTTAACCAAAATAAAGATAGTGGTACTAGTAGTATAGTGAATTCTAATCGTTCTTTTTCAGCCCCCCTGCTGTTCCAGAACCAGCCCTAACGGGTGCTGGGGGTAATGGAGAACCGCAAGCCTCCGAGTGGGTAGGTTCTGCCGGCCCCCCCCGGCGCGGAGCAGGCAGTGTTGGCAGCAGATTTCCCCTCCCCTCGATTTGTAAGTTCTCAGGATGATGAAAATTTAGGTCAGATACAGACGAGTAGGGATAATAGGCTAAATAGTGTTTAGGAAGAGAAGTGCAGGCTTCTTCCGGTCGGTTTTCTATTATAAGTAGTAGTTTATAGAGGGACAGTATCCTTAGAGCCTCTTGGGTGTTTCTTGCTTGGAGTTCCTTGCGTCAGAATCTTTTAGGCCATTGTTGGCCGTTCAGATCTGGTTTCGGGTCTGTCGGGTTCTGAAGGGTTGAATACTTATCCTTCGTCTTTAAGGTTACTTTCCTCAACTTATACGATAGCGTAATTTTTAATATCAACTAATTCTCTGTTCAACGCATATCGATGTACGACAATTCGTTATGTAGAGAAATCGAATAAAATTAACTAGCCTAGTGTTCACGATGATGTATCGTATGACTGTACAGTATCCTAGCCTAGCCAAAAGTATTCGCTGTACTACATAACGGTAGAGTGATTTTTATAGTGGCTAACGCTTTAGGCTCAGGCATTCTGACTACGGATAATTCAGTACAGGTGTAATTGAAACGAACGAGAATCCGATCTTAATATAATTCAATATGAATGTAATCGAACAGAATGAAGATCAGATTCTGTCCGACTAAAGCATTATTTGTATTGTAGGTATGTATCATCATATTAGCGTAGTACAAATACTAACTCGGCAGTCATTCACGCTCTGGAATCAGCTGATGGCGAATACGGGTTTGCGTCGCCGTATCCACCTCATTCGTGTAATGATTGGCTAGCGTAACTAACGTAACAACTCTTCAGGTTTGTCGTCTTGAAGGAGACGTGTTTTTCTTGAAGGAAACGTGTTTTCAACTATGTTGGACATATAACGTAGTCAATACTGGTATCTTGTGGCATATAATTAGATGTCAGATACTATAAGGAATTCTTGTATGACGTCTTCATATGTTTAACAGACAATGGCCGTCAGTAATTACATTGTGCTTATGTCAATTACAGTTACAAAAGAATTACCAGTTGTATTATCAAATTACAGTGACAACTGAAATTAATTTTGGCTTAGTTAATTTAATTACCTTAAAATATGTAATTTATTAATTTTCAATTAAATTGAAATATGTAATTTATTACTTTTCAATTAAATTACAATTACACAAGCTTGTCAAAACAGCACTGTTGTAAGGAGGCGTGGCTTAGACAGACAATGATGCCGGCTAGTCTATTTCCTTGGCTCCAGATTCAACCATATCACTTGGTCTTGGCTAATGTTTTGTTCCTAGTTACCATAATGAGTATCTGGATACTTCTGAAACAAAGTCATGCTGTTCGTCTTACGATGTAATTTAAGGCCAAAATTTGACTAATACGTCTCATTGGAAGCTAGTTTTTCCCCTCAGCTTAGACGCGTAAATTTAGCGATTCCGTTCGTTTTTCACTCTTATTCATAGGTATTACGAACCTTACACTTGATTAATCTTTATCGGTGTGAAACAACAGTAAACGAGCTCTTTCATGCTATTACTTTCTTTTACCACGGCTGCGTTTGAATTCATACAAAAGCTTGGGACCTCTATCTAGGTTGCTGATACACGTAATACAATAAACAGACGTTGTTATCGGATTCGATTACTTTCGCACGCCGATCAATACAATAAAGTGATGTTGCTATAGGATTCGATCGTATTAGCAACAAGTTCTCGTTCGGTTGTTCATAGCTGTACGCAGTTATACCGTGTATATTATCATTAATACCTTTTAACTTGGAAGAGGGTGCAAATTTATGGAGGTGGAGATGTTAGACGGTTGTAATTCTCTCTCTCTCTCTCTCTCTCTCTCTCTCTCTCTCTCTCTCTCTCTCTCTTACTTTCCTGATTTCATTTTTTTTTCTCTACTCATGCTGTTTTTCCACCCTCTCCTAACAATTGACTCATTGTGCAACAGAGAGGTTTTTCTTCCTGTTACACCTTTTCAAACTTTTTTTCCGTTAATTTCCCTTCAGCGCTGAATGACCTCATAGTTCCCAATATTCGTCCTTTGGCCTAAATTCTATTTTAAACCTTACAATCTCGCTGTCTGATGCACGATGCTGGCTACGCCAGCTGCGCGAGAGATATAGGAAGACTTATTTGCAATGTAGTTCCGATTTTAAATACTAACCCCACCCCATCGTAAATCGAATTAACGCAAGTCAATTACGGTAGCTTCGATACGGACTGTATTCACGACCACGTCTTGAATAATTCCTGATTTTCTAATGTTTCTCAGATTATCATGGGGAACAGAGTCGGTCTAGTTTTCTCTCGCCCAGTTTTCTGTTAAAACTTATAAGTCTCTACACAACCTTCTTCAGCTGCTCATTCTTCGGATGTCGCTTTGGAGTCTTCTCGCTCATCCTGTTATTTACCAATATCACAGTAGAGCCAGTTTCATTGTTTCAACCTGAAATTTGGAGATGATTTCAATCTCTCGCTCTCTCTCTCTCTCTCTCTCTCTCTCTCTCTCTCTCTCTCTCTCCGGGTTAAAGGAAATAATTTGGAGGGGTTGCCTTCGTAGCACCTTCCACGGGTCCTGTAGTTCTCAGGCTGCTGATGTTGATGCTTCAAGGCGGTTCCGCAACTCCGTATTTTCATCCTTACTTGTTTTGAGACGTAATGTGTCCTCCGTAGTTCTTGAGGAGGCTACGGCAGTTGGAGATTCACCTGCGCCATCGTTGACTGTATCGATACCGGTTGTCACCTACCCACTCCTTTCTTAGGGTAGTTAGTAATCTTACTTTTTCGTTCCCATTTATATACCTTAGGAGTGTGAGACGTAACGTGCTTACCGCGGTAATTGCTGGGGCGGCTACGGCCGTTCGCAGTTGTCTGCATCATAATTAGCACCTTTTGTGCCCTCGGCCCCCTTTCTTAGGGTAGCTGGTAATTCCTTCTGCGGCTCCCATTGGTTCCGTAGTTCGTAACCCGTTATTAAAGCACTGTACCGCAGTTGGTTCTCCACCTGCACAATGTCAGCGCTAGGTGTTCCTGTGGGTTACTCGTAGTGACTTTTCTCTCTCCTTATTTTCTCAACCTTTTCCTGCTGTTTTTCGGTTCCGCCTTAAAGGGTTTTCAAGGTGGGTTCGACTTTGATTCCGTGTCTATTGGGGGTACTTCTTTCCCTCGCTTGCTCCGGACTCCAGTCTAGGTTTAGTATTGGTAACGGGAATTAGTTGGATCGTGTTTTGCGACCTCTTCGCTCTTAAGTGTGTGGCTCGCCTATTGTCGTCCCGGTCTCTTGTCATTGTCACTGGTAAGTGCGGAGTTTCACAGTTAAGTGAGACTGGTTCAAGGTTAGGTCATCGTCTTGGTTGATACACGTTTGGCGCAACAGTATGGGAGTGACTTGCATGGGTGGGCGTTCATCGCCAAGCCCAAGGTATATTCGGTTCAGGTGTAACGTTTTCGTCACTGGATAGTGAGGGTATGCGCAGTCGAGTGACTAACTCTTACAGGTTTTGCGGAACTGGTGACAGACAGTTCGCTCTTGTGAGTGGGTGGACAGCGGTCGGACAGCACGGGCTACATCATGATGTCTGGGGGGAGTGCGGGTTGCGCAGTCGAGTACGACTTGCACAGGAGTTTATCATCTTGTTGGTATATCGTTGCGCAATCGGATCGGTAGGCTCAGATATGATGGGATCTTGTATGTCGTTTGGTATCGAGCAGCCAGGCGTAGTAGGTTCCGGGTTCTTGGGTGCTGCTCTTGTCGGGGTTCGGCTTTTCTCCTTTTTTTTTCCTGTTCCGGTGTGTCCGAACAGATCTGACAGAGTATAGATACCTTTGAATTGAGACTCGTTTGCTAGTTGTGGGTTTTTGTTTCTCCGGCGAAGGAAGCGAGTATAACTGATTGTGGACTTTGTCCATTCTCTCTTTCCGCATTCCAGGCTCCGGAGGGACCTCAGTTATTCAAGTAATGTTTGATACGTTGTATTCAACCAAGCCAGCAGTCTCTCAAACATCAAGTAGGGTAGTCTGGTTTCGGCGAGTCGGGCAGTTTATGGGGAAGGACTTAAGCTAGCATAATTTTTCTGTATGAGGTAGGAGGTCCTCTGCCGGAGTCCGACTTCTGGTTTACGAGTCAGTTGAGGTTTTTCTATATTGTGTTCCTTCATTGATTCGTGTGGTAAGGGTTACGTATCATGAGGCTCGTATTTGGAGGACACCTTTCACAGCCACTCTGTGTGGATGTGGTGAGAGTTGATGGGTGTTTCTCTGAGCCTGGACTGTTTCATAACCTCTTCACTTTGGTTTCGAGGGGGTTTGCATACCAGACTAACATTTCTGAGGGTTATGCTATGTTCTTGGCAAGGAGAGGAGGAACTATTGTTAAATCATTGCCTCAGCGCTATCCGGACACTCATAAGAATTGGTTCTTATTCAATCCAAGGGCGCAAGTATGCGGAGGGGTACCCTTTGGCTTCCAGAGGAATGTTTCGCTGTCGGCGCTTGTGTAGGTGGTTTTTTGAGAGTAGTTGTGGTTTTTCACAACACCGTACCTTAAGGAATTTCAGTTTCCTCAGAGAGGTTACTCTCGGGGTCCTGTCGTTGTGGTAACTCAGTTTTATAGTTTGCTTGGTAGAGTTAGGGTGTTAGAAGTTTAGGGAAGCAGTGATAGTCTAAATGAACTTCAGGGTGATAGAAGTTTAGGGAGGCAGTGATAGTCTAAATGAACTTTATGGTGTTAGAAGTTTAGGAAGGCAGTGATAGTCTAATGAACTCTAGTGTTGGTCAATCTTAGACAGAGTGTATTGTCCCTTAGGCCCTTGAGGTTAGGCAGATCCCGATGGTCATGTTGGAATAACTACTACTTCTTCAGCACAAGTCATCTACATCAGTGAGCAGTAGAGAACTGAAGGTCCTGCACACTCAACTTCTCCTCCATACATGAGAGGCTACATAGCCACATGGGAGGTTCACCATTTCCCCTCCATACATGAGAGGTATAGAATACCACATGGGAGGTTCTTCAGACTCAGGCGGTACCTAGGACTCGACACCAACGGTATGGTACTTCCTATGCAAGCATCCTCACTTACTGAGCTGGACAACCAGGTGAGGAGATTTTTGTTTTTGTTTTTGCCTCCATGAATAAGAAGTATAGCTTATCACATGGGAGGTACTTCTGACTCAGATAGTACCTTAGACTCAACACTGACGTTGAAGTACTTTCTTTGCAAACATCCTCACCTACTGAGCTGGACAACTAGGTGAGGAGATTTGTTTTTACCTCCATGAATAAGAAGTATAGCTTATCACATGGGAGGTACTTCTGACTTAGACAGTTCCTTAGACTCAACACTGATGTTGAAATACACATTCTTTGCAAACATCCTCACCTCCGAGTTAGATAACTAGGTGAGGATACATGCTTTTATACATGCTAGGTTGCTTATGAGTTACCTGCGTATGTTCTGTGGACAGGTCGGGCTGAATGAGATTGACCCCACCTCCGAGTAAATGTTGTTAATCGGGCTAATTCAGGTGTTCAGGGAGTGTATTGCAATATGAAGTTTTCATAATAAAACTAATATTGTAATACTTACCTGAACACCTGAATGATTCCCACCCTCCTCCCCACTTCAATTTGATAGTGAATGATTCAATTGAGGAGGAAGGCCACTGGTGGCCGGTATTTGCGGCAGCGTTGCCAATGGTAACACAGGTAACTCATTTGACTAGATTTTACCTGCAGCGTTGGTAACGCTGACAGTTAAAATTACCCACTTAGTGGGTAAATATGTGGGGATATAGTTCGGGCTGGTCAGTGACCAGGGCTAATTCAGGTGTTCAGGTAAGTATTACAATATTAGTTTTATTATGAAAACTTCATGTCTTTAATGGCGTGCAAATATCCTTTGAAACAATGCTTTACGGATGAGGGAGAGAAATAAAGAAAACTCAAAGCTAACACTTTACACAAAAACAAAAACACACACATACACGACAACAAATTTTAGCCGAGCCTCTTGTATAATGTCTATAATTATTCATTCATTCTTTCGTACTCAATACCCAACAGCTACCACAAAACGCTAGCATAATGTTGATGTTCTCATACTCTCGCACCAAACACTCCCACAACACACACATACACACACAAAACAAAAACAAAAGGGCTTTCGTAGAATATGGAATTAACCTTTAACATATTCTACATTCTACCTATATCCTGTTGGGCTGGGAACATTACTTGAAACATGGGGGAAGGTCAAAGTCATGATATCAGTCTAAAACAATAAATTCTTATTAAGGTTCTGAGTGTACTTTATAGGTTATGACTTATGAAAATGGTTACTTATTCTGTTCTCTTTGCTTATTCATTAGCCAAACAAATCACGAATGAGTGTTTTCCTTCACATCCACTTATAGAATAATGGCAGAGCAAAGCAAAAAGGGACAAAGATAAATATCTTGACTTCGAACATGTTACAATGAAGTGGTAGAACTGAAGGTGAAGAAAGCGAGGGATATGACCCCATAAACACAATTTTCGCTACTAAAGCTACTTTCCCGGACTCTTCTGATCCCAAATACATACAATAACGACTTTCATTATGATTTTTTTTATATCACCATAATACAGGTTCTCTCTGTCAAGGCATCTCAAGGATGGGAGTCTTGTTATGCTAGGAATAATTGACCAAGCTTCCTTTAAAGGGAAAAGTTAAACCGTAAATTATCAGCAACACCAGAAGTCAAATGAAAATGGTTAATATGCTTATCTATAAATACAATTAGCTGTGAACTAAGACACTGAAATTAGATATGTGGTGACCAAGATGAAACCCACCTTGAGGATCAACAAATACCATATTAACAAACATTCTGGCGAACTCATTGAAAGTGAGTGTATAATTAGCAAACGGAGAAATGCTGATTATAGGTTGTTTTATATCGTAAAAACCAAGTGTTCTTTATCAGATTGTTCAACTTATTGCTTGCAATCAATAGAAATGGGACTGACATATGGACATCTGGAAAATATTCCTGTACTTCTAACTAAAATATACATAATATACATAAATGATGAAAAGAAAATTCAAAATGAACCAAAGGTATCTGTCAGACAGACAAAATGGGAAACTACCATCTATGCCTAAAAATGCACAACTGACACGCGCAAAGGTTTGTATAGTTCTTAGGATAACATTAAAAAAATTCAGGTAAAGAACACTGACGATGCATACCTTCGGTGTCAAGACTAAAAACTCAATACAGAAAAGAAGGTAAAATTCTCAATACAGAAAAGAAGGTTTACAAAATTAATGAAGACAAAAAGAACACAGCGAGAATACCTGATCAAGCTGGACAACCTAACGTTAGGAAAAACGAATGAGTGCTTTTTAAAAGTATAAACAATTTTTCAAAAAGCTGAAGGAAAATATGTATTACAAAAACAAAATGACAAGGATATGCAGAGCAGAAGACCTTATTATAGAAAAGAGATCTTTAACAAATAATATTCAATAAATACCACAAACGTTGCTCGAAAATGTGAAGTAGATAGTAGAGCATAATCTCCAGTTACAAAAAGGAAAGGCAGAGTCTACAGAGAGGAAAGTAAAAGAAGTGGTAACGTGAATACAATTCACAAAATTATTCTTCCGTAAAGGATTGACTGAAAATTTGCAACAACGCTAC
The DNA here is from genome assembly GCF_015104395.2 of Macrobrachium nipponense. NCBI lineage: Eukaryota > Metazoa > Arthropoda > Malacostraca > Decapoda > Palaemonidae > Macrobrachium > Macrobrachium nipponense. The sequence continues at coordinate 13,003,709 of NC_061088.1, read as the reverse complement.
AATGGACACAGCCCAGCTGAAATAAGCTAAATTAAGGAATTGCTATAAAAATCATATGGGCCGAAAGGAAGGCATAAAAATTCGTGAAACTCAACCGCCTAGAAATATACTCAATTCATAGTAATGCAGTCATACTGTATGTAGGGTACCAAGCCGCCAATTTTGTCTCAATAAGATAAGTAGTAACACAGTACTACATGATCAAAATTAAGCAAAGAATACAAACATTAAAACAGACACTCTCAGGTATGCAAAGAAACACACGATCCGAAAAACTGACCTGAAAATCATAAAACAACTTGGTCATTCAAAATTGCACCCTAACGGTTTCAACATTTGGGTGAAATTTCATCTGGGAACGGTGCTGTTAGTAGACTTCAGTGTGTATTACTATGAATGAAGACGAACATTCTTTTCCCCTACCAACAAGCTGCTGAATTGACACAAAATTGGCGAGAGAGAGAGAGAGAGACTTACAGTAAGCAAAGCATTAACACGTCAATGACTTGTTGGGTTAATTGCTGGCATTTCTTTACTCTCATTTCAACCTTTCTATGTCAGTTAAATATTCCTCGGTTCACCTTATATTGCTTTTCACTTGACAAAAAAATTAAAATAGCTGTGACCTTCACGTGACGTTTTTTGTTATCACTAATACTCTCTTCTATCTCTCTCTCTCTCTCTCTCTCTCTCTCTCTCTCTCTCTCTCTCTCTCTCTCTCGCGACAAAATCATTAGGACACTGTGAATGACCATAACCTGCTCCTACAGATAAGTGAGCACACAATGTCTCCTAGGATGGACTAACAAGTCTTTGAGAGATCCTAATCCTTATAACTCCTTGTAACTCTAAACTTATTCCGTATACACAAATGCGCCAATAAAGCTGTAAAACTATCGCTATGGGGTCATGGGATACCTTAATACCGGTATTACTTCTAAACTATTCTTCATTGTACAATCCAGCGACAAAGCTTTCAATATTTTTATCCGCATACATAACTCCATAACTCGTGTTCATGTTAAGGAATACGTGATGCAAGAACAAAAACTGATATTCATAGGCACAAACACAATAATCCACGCAATTCTTCAGCCTAGAGTTAATTTTCATTATTCTTATATGTGTAATGATAGTACAGTATATACCTCTGCAGGGCGTGAGACTTATGTGACGATTTTATCTCTTAAAAACTGAAGTATGAACAATAATTCTAAGCTGAACGTGACATAAACATATTGGTAATTAAGAAGTCTCAGTCTTTCCTTATTTTAAAATATGTTTGAAAGCTGCTATGAAAAATCACTCTTGAAAGAGAAGGCCTGCAAATGTTTCAACATAACGACAAAAGTTGTTCGATGCTGCTTCATCTCTGGTCTCAGTATTACTTGAAACACTTGAACAGCTTTTAAGTTGTACGATCCCCTCTGCTTCTGCACCTGAGAACACTTTGTCGTCCTCCAGGTAGTTGCCGTTTCAAATTGGCTTCTTGACTGCCCTGCTAAAATAAATAAAAGAAAAGTTTGAACAATCGAAAAATAAAAATAAATAAAGATGATCAAATCATCATCATCATTTCATCATAAATTAATACATTTTCTGACTCATGAGGGAAAATTGTTGGAAATAACCTAGAGAGAAAAATAAACTTGCAATTCAATACTAGAATAGGAAGAAACCCATTCGTAGAACGAAGTAACATTTAACCATCCTTATCTGTCCAACAGTTAAGCAAACGATGTTTAACGACCTGCCCATCAGAATCGTGATTAGTCTTCACTTTGATGGATGGTCTCCATAACGTTATCTTCGAAATTGGGATTTGTTACTGGACATACTGGGGTCCCGGGGTGTCTTTGGTTATTCTGCAGTTATTTAGAAGAAAACTTTGTTGATATGATGCTGCTAAAACAAATGCAAAGTGCGGGCTGAGCACCTTTAACCCTCCAATGATCTGGATAAATTTGCTAGTTTTCTTTGGTAATTGAAAAAGTAGCTTGTCTATATGTTTAATCTCTGCGTAAATATTACGATAACCATGCTTTATATATTTTATCAATTATTATATATATTTTATATATAGGTTTTATTTATATTTATATATAGTATTTATATTTATTTTTATATTTATATTTATATTTATATTTATATATTTATCTTTATATTCTATATATTTATTCATTTATAATTTATATTATATTATATTCATATTATAAATTCATATTCATATTTCATATTATATTCAGAATTCATATTCAATATTCATATTTCATATTCATATTCATATTCATATCATATATATAGATATATATATATATATATAATATATATAGTATGTGTGTGTGTGGTATAATAGTCTCTTAAACTTAACTATTTCATGGCAGAAAACTTGAATACCCTAAAATCATAACAGATGAAGAGTTACAAAACATGACGATGACAGTAAAAGAAATAATGCCTCCTACCTCACTTGGGCGACAAAGCAACTGAGCGATGGACCAGTCGACCAATCCCTGCAGAAGATAGATGCACAGAAGCCTAACCCAGGAACTGCGTCTTCAACCAATGACGACACTGAATCCTTCTTGCCTCGCTGGATGTGGCACGGCTTAGACCTCCACCGAAACTGCTTATTCAGGGCCATGGACCGTGGCATTAATCCTTTAGTAAAACCATCACAAAGCACTCGTGAAACGTGAGAAGATTTAGACTTTAGAGGAATAAGGCCTAACGGGTTGTTATTACTTACTCCTCGTGCGGAACAAAATTAATATTCAAATGCTCCAGTGTGTAATCTCTGCTGAAAGGGTAAAATAACTCACTTTTCCTAAGTTTACCTTGAAAAACTATTGAGCTAATACTGATTTTACATCAACTATATTAATAAGACAAAAACACTACAGCAAACGATTAGAGCCTAGAAAGGTTCTCATAAATATGAGATCATGTAAATTTGCTTAATATAAGTTCTGAAACTTGCAGGTACCAGATCCATATTAATAACTCGCGCAATACTGTCTAGGAAATTCAAATGAGAGAGAGGGAGGGTGGGGGGGTGCCCGAGAGAATATGCTCCTGAATTGTAATTGATTAAACAAAAATTAACGTTTCAGGCGATTTCAGGAGAGAGAGAGAGAGAGAGAGAGAGAGAGAATTGAATAATGTAAAGTAGAATGAGTGCTCAAGTCAAAATTCAACTCTCTTGTGGTTTTGACTGTTCTTAAGATATCTAGTAATTTAGATATAAACTATAGCAGTCATAATAATGATGTTCCTTCGTTTCTTACAATTCAGAGGACTACGGAGCTTTTGGAGGACACTTACATTATTTTGCATGTACAGTACTCTAAAACGTCAACCTATTACTTACCGAATAGTCACGAATATTCTTAGTGATGCGAAATTTATCCATCGGATGAATTTTGGGAAGAGATGACTCGCCTTTACATTCGGGAAACTCCAGATATAGTAGAATGCTTCAATATCTGTGAATAAAGAAAAAAAGACTATTTTATGAACGCAGCTGGTAATTCTTGTATTTAATGCCACTTTTGTTTACAAAGCTTGATAAAGCTACTATAAGCCCCCCTCCAATGGCAGGTAATTTTGCAAACTAGCGAATCTCTACTCTTGTTGAAAGGCAAATAGAAATAAAAACAGAACTTATTTCATTAAACCATGGAAGATGTATATACCGTTTGGTCGGGGCAATACCCAAGAAGCCATTTATTGGGGGGTTTATAATAAGTCGCAATTAGACAGAATGGGGTTTATAACATAAAAACTATCACTATTCAAGCTGACCCGGAACAAAAATATGTAATAATATTTCATAATCATATATCATATGATTCACTCAAAATGTAATTGCAATAGATAAGGCAACGACAGACTTACAATGGAGTACCCAACCTACCAACGATGACCATAACAAGGAATGTTATCTGGGAATTCTGACCCATTAAGGCTGCATAAATAATATATACAAAGGCTTCGAGGTAGTGACCCAACCAAGATGGATACCAGCCACGTTTCCTTAAACTCAAACCTTGTAATATTACAACTAACTCATTAGCAAACAAAAAAACAGATAACATAAATTATAAATAGAAAGACATGCTGGACCAATATATGAATCTGATTTTATGGACGAGGACCCTTAGATAAAACAACGAATTAATCCATAATCCTAACAAATTTCCAAGTTCCAAGATCGAGACGAGTGTAACAAAACCCTCTAAATGAATTGATTAAATTAACTCTGTATTTCAAGAACATATGGAATCTCTTATTTATGACAAAAATCTCTCATTTATTTGCCAATACCAGAGAGGAGTTGCGCTTACATCGTTCTGTAATGCACGATGTCATGTTAGGATTGGGGGGGTCCAGGCCAGACTAGGCCAGGCCACGGCGCTATAGGATAGGTTAGGTTAAGGGTTGGTTAGGTTAGGAGGCGTCTTTGTTGAAGTATGTCTTTGATTTTCTTTGAAGCAGCTCTTCTGAACTTTGATCCCCCATTTTTACTAGTTTCAACTTAACTTAAACCAGCAGCCTTGACCTACCATTTGGACACTGATGTAATGCATTACAAGAAATATGAATATCAATAAGTTTTAAATAAAAGGAGACATTCACAACTATTGTTTGGTGAAATATTTTGGAACTTTCGACACAAGAATGATAAACAGACACGTATAACAAAATCCAAAGTACTGTTAAAAAAATCCTTATTAGTCACCACTTGTCATAAATGTATCCCGCCAGATGAAATGTTCAAGAACTACATGTTCAAAAAAATTCGACCAAAATCCCTCCAATCATGGGGAAGGTATAATGATGACAAGATGAGTGTGACATTAAGCTGATGGTCAGAGCACCACATAACAACAAATCAAGGGACAAGTAGGAACCTACAGATTTGTGGGTGAGATATATTATATAGAATATTCCTCATTGTTTATCCTGTCTGATATCTTTCCTAC
>NC_061088.1:12988697-12998224 GCF_015104395.2 Macrobrachium nipponense | reverse complement strand
GCAGAAAGAGACTTTCGTCGTATTTTTCATGGGAGGTTGGCCTTTGTTTAGATGCATTGTTCTTTGGGTTTACCGTTGGTGGTGTAGGCTTTCTCTCTCTCTCTCTCTCTCTCTCTCTCTCTCTCTCTCTCTCTCTCTCTCTCTTTCGCTATGATCGCAAAAGTTTACATTTTTCTATTCATGGAAACAGACTTACAAAGGTACTCTATGATGACTGAGTTATATGCATTTATATTCACGAAACTTTGAACTGCATTTTCAGTTTTCGTTGCAAATTAGGCTAATGGCATTTAGGGGTTTATTTTGAATTTATGAGAGCAGACGATGCAACTTTGCTTAAGGAATGCTTCATAATCCAACATAATTCCACGTATGTCAAAGATGTAAAGTTGATCATCACCAAGGTAAGAAGATCGGATTTAATGGAATTAATTCCCAAACAGAAAGGCATCAAGGCTGTGGACATCAAACTATGAAATAGTGATGACTAATTCTGGGATGGCGTTTGAAGTTGAGGACGAAGTGGATAATTAACTATTGGCTGGAATGCTCTTTAGACAAACGAACAGTTCTTTGCACTTTGTATTGTTCAAAATTAGATCATGAAGAGCAAGAAGCAGCAGATAACGTTTGAATTATTTTTCCATGAGATATTTATACTTCACGATCTTGCGTTGGGCTACTTATTGGAAACTAGATATATAAATCCTATGTAATACTTTGATGATGAGTTCCTACTTAACCTCATCTCTACAGTGTTAATGGGTATAGGCACTAGGTAAAAAGTTCATTATATCTTAGTTTAACCAGGCCAATGAGCTGATTAATTGCTCTCATAGGGTTGACCGGAAGTATTAGATATTTTTACGTGGCTAATAACCAATTGATTATACCTATCAACGGGACCTACAGCTTCTTGTGGGATCCGAACCACATTATATCGAGAAGTGAATTTCTAATCACCAGAAAGAAAGTCCTCTCATTCCATGTTGGCAGAGCGGGGAATCGAACTTAGGACTACCAAATCGGTAGGCGGGCACGTAAACCACTCGTTTAACGAGGATCTGGCACTAGGTAAAGCACTAAATAGAAAGTATATATAAAAGATTGAACAGTATACATGGAAATACACTGGCGTATTGTTAATGAAGGCTCAAGATTGTTATACACCTTCAGTAATAACAAAATACACTGGCGTTTAGTCTTTGGAGCAGATTGCCATTATATAACTTCTCTAAACTTCTGATCATCCAGAAACTTCAAAATTTCACGCGCGTGTAATTGTAATTTGATTACAGATGCAAATCCTACCTACCAACTGCCTAATAAGGCTTTTTAATATTTTTAGCCGCATTTCATAGCACGATTTAAAATGATTTATGTATTAATATACAAATTCTACAGAGGATTCAGCCTGCTTTTATCTCTTCATTTAATTCAAACCGTGACCCCTCTAGTAAAACGCATCATCAATTAGCATTCCGGCTCATTAAACAATTTGCATAACTTAACATAATGCTTGTGTTCACTTAACGTGGTTATCTTATCTATTTTTTTTTCTTTTGAAGGTCAAAGTGTCAGTAGTTGTGGAATTCGTAAGTTGATCCTTTCCAAAAAATAGGTATTTGATGATGTCTCAGAAACTACATTCCACTGAGGTGTGAGAGATGTGTATTTCTGGTGATAGAAGTTCACTCTCGACGTGGTTCGGAAGTCACGTAAAGCCGTTGGTCCCGTTGCTGAATAACCACTTGTTCCATGCAATGTAAAAACACCATACAAACAAACGAACAAACAAAATAGGTCGAAAAATATTGTTACGGAAAGTCTTGAATATCCAGGAGGCAGGAAAGTGAGAAAAAGACGGTTGATTGGTGGAGAGAGAGAGAGAGAGAGAGAGAGAGAGAGAGAGAGACCGCCTTCTCCGAGTTGCAGTGTGTGTTTATGAAACGCATCCAGTCGCCGCTTTCTCTCTCTCTCTCTGGAATTTGACAGGCGAGTGGAACCAAGTGATTGATAGCCATCACAGTTCGCAACATCTCTGGTAATTTGGGACCAATGACGCCAAATACCAGAAACTGGGAATAGTGAAGGTTTCGTCAAAGCATTTTATCCGCTTTTCATTACGAAAGAGAATGTGAGGGTTATTTTACCACCATCTTTAGCTTCGTTTTGAAATTTTGTTATTACAATAGTCAGTTTTAATTATCGTTATATTTATTTTAGGACTTAATTTTTAAACACATACCATTCATACTAATTGCGCCGGTGTCCATTTAGATAAGTAATAAGGTTAAATCAGAATTTTTTCATTTTTATTTTTTAATTATTTTTTTGACAAAATCAATGCAAATATTTTAGTACTTTTTTTATATGGCAGAATCAATGTAAATATCGTATTACTTTTTTTTGACAGAATCAATGTAAGTATTTTATTACATTTTTATTTGACAGTATCAATGTAAATACTTTTTTTTACAGAATCAATGTAAGTATTTTATTACTTTTTTGACAGAATCAATGTAAATATTTTATTACTTTTTTTATTTGACAGAATCAATGTAAATATTTTATTACTTTTTGACAGAATCAATGTAAATATTTCATTACTTTTTTGACAGAATCGATGTAAATATTTTATTACTTTTTTGACAGAATCAATGTAAATATTTTATTACTTCTTTTCGACAGAATCGATTAAAACATTTTATTACTTTTTTGATAGAATTAATATACATATTTTATTATTTTTTATTTTGACAGACTCACTGTAAATATTTTATTACTTTTTTGACAGTATCAATGTAAATATTTTTTTTTTACTTTGTTTTGACAATGTAAATATTTTATTACTTTTTTGAGAGAATCAGTGTAAATATTTTATTTCTTAATGCTTTATGTTCTGAAAACCCTTATGGCACCTTCCATCAATATATACGCCTCATTTATGATACTGGTAACCTTCTTAGACACTAAGATGTTATTCAGTTGTATTTCACAAAGGAAAATGAAAGATGTTCTTGTTAGAATGTGCCCAACAGTTTCGTCCACCAATAAACCTCATCTTAGAACGTTATTAAGGAAAGAGAAAAAGTTTACAATGTATATAGCGAAGAAAGGCATTACAATAAAATAAGGATAGTAGTTGAACAAATGAAAAAATACCAAAATATCAAAAATGAGATAATACGTCCATTTGAAACAGCATTTATGACGCACAGGGGATTAGATTGAAACCCTCAGGGAAGGAAGATTCCGAATAGAGAGAATTCGAAAAGAAACTAACAGAAAGAAAGTCCTTTGATTAGGAAAGTTATTATGGGAATATTTTCTCTCTGAATTTCACCCCTCCCCCCCCTTTGTGTTTCCGAATGCCAGATAACTTCTAATCAGCCGGCCAGCAGTTCCTTTTTGTGGAGAAATCAGAGGAGAAATCATGAGTCTACAAACAAATTCTTCTTTTGTCTTTTCTGAGGAACTTCTTATCATGGTGATTTAACTTTATATTCGACATTTCCGCATGTGTGTGTATATATATATATATATATATATATATATATATATATATATATATATATATATATATATATATATATATATACATAAGAAATTGTAACCGCCACAATGCCTTCTTAACTTCTCAAATACTTTGTTCGTTTTTGGATGCGCTTGTCACTACAAAGCCTTGAGCTCCATCTTCAAAGATTTTTGAACAAATCATGATGTCCGGCACCGGGTCAAGTGGGGAAGGTGACCTCGTCGTGATTATTGTATCACGGGTTCGTTTCCCGGTACCGGACATCATGATTTCCTCAAAAATCTTTGAAGATGGAGCCCAAGGCTTTGTAGTGACAAGCGTATTCAAAAAGGAGCAAAGAATTTGAGAAGTTAAGAGGGCATTGTGGCTATTACAATTTCATATGTATCTGTTAAAAATTACCAGTAGAGTCTACAAATATGTATATATTTATATATATATCATATTAGATTATATAGGTATTTTAATTATTTTTTTATAATATATATATATAGTATTCTTATATATAATATATAATATAGATTCTTATATGATTTAATTATTTTTATGATTAGCCTCCTACCGTCTGTAAATTACCTTTTGAGGACCTTAGGTTAATGATCAACTTTGAGACCATTAATTTAGCTGATCCAGCGGTGGCTAGTAATAAAGTCACTTTAAAAAAAGTCACAGAAAAAAGTCATAATTTTGGCTAGGACAAAAAAGTCACATTAATTTATGGCGGCAATTAAAGTAATAAAACAGAAAATATTTTGGATCTTTCCAAGATACTGACCCCCGAAGGGTTTTTGAGGGGTCGTTATCCAGGACTAATATTTCTTGGGGGTCATTTCTTTTATACTTTTACCTTCATCCCCAACGAACTTGTACTGAACACGCCGCAAAGGTGGATACATACCGGGTTAAACTTTACCTTGGGGTCGCTATCTAGGAAGGATGAATGTGACTTTTTTTTCCTGTTTGTGTGTGTGTTTTTTTTTTTACCTAAATTCGATTCAGTAGTCCTGTAAATTAAACGTATGTGTTTACAAAGAGCTTTACATTTCGTTTGTCATCATCCACGAAGGCTTTTCTTAGGTGTAGAGAGCCTTGTTTTAAAAGAATGCAAAGTTAAGCGTAGAGAGAAAAGTACTATTAAATTGTATGTAGCTGTTGAAGTAAAATCTTACTTGCATAGTACATGACTGATAAGAACTCGCTTAAGACCACATGAACCGGCTGAATTATTTTGACCCTAATTCCATCCGGTGGTTAGCGCCTCAGTGGCGTGGTCGGTTTGGTCTTGGTCTGCCACCTCGGTGGCCGCGAGTGAGATTCTCGGTCATTCCATTGAGAAATTAGAGATGTGTATTTCTGGTGATAGAAGTTTACTCTCGACGTGGTTCGGAAGTCACGTAAAGCCGTTGTTCCCATTGCTGAATAACCACTGGTTACATACAGCGTAAAAACACCATACAAACAAACGTACAGTGCTACCTGAGCAGTTCTTGTTCTTCTGGGTTGCGAAATCTTTAGATGTATATTAGTATTGCACCAGCCCAGTTTTTTGATACATTTTTTTTTTTTTTTTTGCCATTTTTTTTTTTTTTTGCCATGCACTACCCCGGTTTTTTTTATTTATTTATTTTCTTTTATTCCCGTGCCCCTAGGTTAGGTTAGGGTAGATTAAATTAGATTGAATGAAATTAGGGTATCATTTGTAATTTGGGTGTGGGAAACATAATGTCAGGGAAAGGTTCTGGTACTAGATTACATCTCGGGAAAATTCTTTCGGGTTACCTTTTGCCTCCTCTTTCTCTGTGATCGGAAAAAATTATGTATTCCATCTCATGTACGTGGAGCTTTTATGGTGGGAGCTTTGTAACGTTCCGTATAAGCGAGCTTTGGATATCTGTTGTACTGTCTATTCGTAACTATATTTGCTCCTTAGTAAGGCTAAATTTCAACATCAGATTATTCTTGCAGAGCGAATTACATTTGGTTTTTAAAAATCCGACGAGTGACGGAAGGTATTTATGTCTTTTTTTTTTTTTTTATAACCGACAGACGGATGACAGCCATATGCTCTTCGATATATACAGTGAATCGCACAAACGGAATGACAACGTAACTTCACATGAAGCCAAAGCCTCTTAACCGAACTAAGAGGTTCTGGCGATTATGCGCGAATTAAAAGGCAGAATCCAGCGGACTAATCCGGATTCCAGCCAATCAGTGGCTGATACCTGATCGACGTTCCTGGCAACTTTCCACTCGACAAGTTCGGTATCTTTGGCTAACGACACTAATTATTGGGATGGCTTTATGTCAGTCCGTCCGCCCTCAGATCTTAAAAACCACTGAGGGTAGAGGGCTGCAAATTAGTTTGATCATCCACCCTCCAATTATCAAGCAACCAAAATTCCAGCCCTCTAGCGTTAGTAGTTTTTATTTTATTTAAGGTTAAAATTCGCCATGATCGTAAGTATGGCAACACTATAGGACGGGCCACCACCGGGCCGTGTCTGAAAGTTTCATGGGCAGCGGCTCATACAGCATTATACGCTTTACAGAAAAAAACTCATTCTATATTTGCTTTTAGTTTACTTCAGTTTTTAGTTGTGAAAACTAGATTGTATGATTCGAAGCTGTCTTTGTTTTTAAATCTTTGGTCCTTTCTATCAAAAAGAAGAAGAAGAAAAAAAAAGACATAAATACCTTCCGTCACTCGTCGGATTTTTAAAAACTAAATGTAATTCGCTCTGCAAGAATAATCTGATGTTGAAATTTAGCCTTACTAAGGAGCAAATATAGTTACGAATAGGCAGTACAACAGATATCCGAAGCTCGCTTATACGGAGCGTTACAAAGCTCCCCCATAAAGTATATATATAATATATATATATATATATATATATATATATATATATATATATATATATATATATATATATATATATATATATATATATATATAATATCATATATATATATATATATTATCTTATATATATATATTATAGATAGATTTATTATATATATATAGATAGAGATATGATATATGTATATCATATAGATAGATAGTATAGATAGATAGATAGAATTCAAGTAAATTCAAGCTTATTCCTTGGCTTCAAAAGTATCTATGATATTTATAAGAGCGTTTACAGGACCGGAAAAAAAACTAGTTCACAGTTATACTTCATGATATTACGCTGGATTATTTTGTCTCTTTTTGTGATTTTGCAGTAATTAGTCACAAATCTTCAGTCGATCGTCAGTTATCAATTAAGTAGCAAAGGTGAATAGAAGTTAATGGCCAAGTATATATATATATATATATATATATATATATATATATATATATATATATGATATATATATATATATACTATATATATATATATATATATATATATATATATATATATATATATTATATATACATATATATATATATCCTCCAGGGGATATCCATGATACAAGGAGTAAAAATTATAGATTAATTCCAAGAAACGTTTCGCACATGAAATTCTCTGTGCATCATCAGTCTGTAAAGATAAAGACATTTATAAATAAAATACAATAAAAGTGCAAAAAACACGAATTCACATATATTAAAATAGCCTTAAAATTACATAAAAGAACAAAGTAAAAAACAGGTTAAAAGAGACTGCTTAGACACCAAACGTCCATTGTGAGGAGAGAAGATGGAATGAACTAAGACAAGTTGAAATTAACGACTTCAACTATGCCAGGTACAGGGTTTCTGAGGACGTATTACTGTTAAGGGAGGGAACAAGCCTCTTGATATATAAAGACTCAAGGGTAGTTAAATGGTCAGGATGTTTGATATGGTCTATTATGGAAAACTGTTCTTTTTGTACTTCAATTTTGCAATGAAAGGCATGATTTCTGATGTTGGAAAATTCAGGTTGTTTTATTCTCTGACCAGTGCGAAAGCTGAAGCCCAAGTGAGAGCAATATCTGACCCTTAACAGCCTTCGAGTTGATCCGACGTAAGAGCCCGGACATCCAGGGCATGTAAATGTATATATAACGATGGATCGCATAAATGGCTGAAGGCGATATTTATAGTTAAAAAAGGAACCAATTGTGCAGGGATTGCTTGATATGAGTTTAACTTTAAGGCATGGTAAATCATGTTCAATGATTCGTGTAAGGCTGGATGTAAATTTCAAGTCAGATATATAAGGGATCGTGACATAAAATAGTTTTTTAGGGACATTAAAATTAGGTATTGGTAGCTGTAAGAATTTCGTAAGTATTTTGTTGATGGTTTTTTTTTAACAATTTCGAGTAGAAATGAATTAGACTTGAAGAAAGCTAACAAAAAAGTAATTTCCATGTGAAATAGTTGCCAAGACGAAGAGTATTTCAGTGCTCTATTAACCTAAGTTTGAATAGTATTAAGTTTAAAGGATTGTTGACACGAACTATAATAATTGTTAGTCAGTCCAGTAAAAGTTCGTTTTCTATAGACTGACGTGGAGAACTCAGAGTTAGTTCTGGTAATTTTCAAATCTAAAAAAGGTAAACAATCCTCGTTCTCTACTTCCATTGTAAAATTGATATTAGGATGAAAGTTGTTAATATATCTTCAAAAAGAAGACCATTGCCATGGGTGTTGAAACAAAGCAAAGGTATCATCAACATATCAACATAATAGACCATATCAAACATCCTGACCATTTAACTACCCTTGAGTCTTTATATATAAAGAGGCTTGTTCCCTCCCTTAACAGTAATACGTCCTCAGCAACTCTGCACTTGGCATAGTGGAAGTCGTTAATTTTAACATGTCTTAGTTCATTCCATCTTCTCTCCTCACAATGGACGGTTGGTGTCTAAGCAGTCACTTTAACCTGTTTTTTACTTTGTTCTTTTATGTAATTTTAAGACTATTTTAATATATGTGAATTCATGTTTTTTGCACTTTTATTGTATTTTATTATAAATGTCTTTATCTTTACAGACTGATGATGCACAGAGAATTTCATGTGCGAAACGTTTCTTGGAATAAATCTATCATTTTTACTCCTTGTATCATGGATATCCGCTGGAGGTTTTATATGTGTATCTGCTGACCTGCTATATATATATATATATATATATATATATATATATATATATATATATATATATATATATATATATATATATATATATATATATATATATATATATATATATATATATATATATATATATATATATCAAGCTACAATGTTTTTCAATATCTAATTCGCTCTACCTCGGAATTAATATATTTTCATATATGCTTAACCGAAGGGGAATTTTTTTCTCGATAATAGACTTGCCTGGACCCGGGCGCGAACCCATGGAGCCTTTCAAATCCAGGAACGTCAGTGAAGCTTTTACCTACTGCACCACCGCAAGAGGCTCCATGGGTTCGCGCCCGGGTCCAGGCAAGTCTATTATCGAGAAAAAAATTCCCCTTCGGTTAAGCATGTAAGAAAATATATTAATTCCGAGGTAAAGCGAATTGGATATTAAAGGACATTGTAGCTCGATATATGTATATGAATCACGGAAATGTGATATGACATATATATATATATATATATATATATATATATATATATATATATATTATATATATATATATATATATAGAAGTTAATGACCAACTAGATATATATATATATACATATATATATATATATATATATATATATATATATAATATATATATATATATATGTGTGTGTGTGTGTGTGTGTGTGAAAGAGAGAGAGAGAGAGAGAGATGAGAGAGAGGAGCGAGAGAGAGAGAGAGAGAGAGAGATACTTAAAGGTTTCCTTATGACATTGTGTTTAAACATGTGATCGTTCATTCCATACGAATGTCTTTATAATGCGTGATTCCTCTCTTGCGGAGATTGAGCGTTGAACTAAAACTCCTATTAATTCAGTGAAATTGATGTGAAGTAGGCAGCAGAGCTACAATATGAAAAAAATTGGGAATA
>NC_061088.1:12978697-12983697 GCF_015104395.2 Macrobrachium nipponense | reverse complement strand
GTCTTAATCCGCTGGATTCAGTCTCACAATACAGGATTGGATGAATATGAATGACAGCTATATGAAATTCGTGAAAGTGGCGGGAAAGAGTTATATTTACATCACGTTCGGATACAGGTCTTTATGATCTGCAAATGAGTGAATTCGTGCGGGATTCATTTTTGGTATTTGCTTTGTAGTTTTTGTTCACGTTTTGTGTATCGCTAAGCTTTTTCGCCTGTACAAAGGCGCCGGGGAATAAATATGACCTCATACAAACACGCGCCTAACCTACCATCGTTGCCCAGTCTCTCTCTCTCTCTCTCTCTCTCTCTCTCAATCTATCTCTCTCTCTCTCTCTCTCTCCTCTCACACCTATGATTGTGCGATGCTAGGTTGAAGTCCTCTCTCTGTCTCTCTCTCTCTCTCTCTGTCTCTCTGTCTCTCTCTCAGCAACAGTGTGGAAGAGTTTAAAAGAAAGCTACACAAAATCATTAGGACACTGCGAATCAACAGTAAAACCTGCTCCCAGAGATAAATGAGCACTCGATGTCTCCTCGGATGGACTAACAAGTCTTTGAGACATCCTAATCCTTGTAACTCTCTCTCTCTCTCTCTCTCTCTCTCTCTCTCTCTCTCTCTCTCTCTCTCTCTCTCTCTCTCTCTAAAATAACATGGTGTTTTAAGATTCATTTCAGTTTTTTTAAATAAAATAATTTAGTGAGATTTAGGAATATGTTTATTATAGCAACAGCTTATACGAGGTCTGTGATTAGAATGTTCAGAGAGAAACTTTCTCGTTATTTCACCTTGAGAAATGTTTATTAATATTACCGACTTAAATTTGTAAGATTCAACATTCAGAATATTTCTCCTTTTTGTTAAGTCGAGTAATTGAGTGTATGTATACCTTCATGAATTCCATATATCTGAGATCTGTTATGAATGAACAAGTTTGAGGAAAAATATGATTGTAGAGAGATTTTCAAAGTAATATAGTTATGATGAAAACGCGTGCCATAAAAATGGTAGAAAGAGCAGTGTGAATTTCTGAATTCTCCGTACAGCCGCTGCTGTTGTAGAACTCCGAATATTCTCTGCTGACGTCTTACTTCAAGAATTTACCTTCTCGGGAAAAACTCATTTTAATTACGTTTTCTTTCTGGTGAGAGTAATTGTTTGCAGGGAAGCCTAACGAAGAAGGGCGGCAGAAGTTTTCGAAGTCTTCCCTTGATGGATGATGAAGGTCGAGTGGTTAAAGGGTCCAGCTCTTTTGACAGTTTTCTTAGTCGAAATTGCAGTAAGCAAGTACGGTTTTTTTTTCCTCTAAAACTAAATAGCTTTACAGTTTTTCTGGCTGCCAGAAATAAATAAATAAATAAATAAATAAATAAATAGAAATGATTAAATAAGTAAAAGATATATGCCAAGAAATCCTTCATGTTTTTAGTTTATGCTGAAAAATTTGGCGATAATTCTCTCCGTTGAAGCCCTGCTAAGATTTAATGAAAGAAGGAATGCTTATGTGCAGGTCACTTGATATAAAAGAGGTAGACTAGAGCAAGTAAAAGAGAACTCTCTTTACCTTGGACTAGAGATTTCCGTAATTCGTTTGCAGAGTCTTACCCCAAAATGCTCTCTCTCTCTCTCTCTCTCTCTCTCTCTTCTCTCTCTCTATCTCTCTCTCTCTCTCTCTCTTATGAAAAATCTTGGAGAAACTTTCACTGAGATGCATTTCTTCAAGCTTAAATTTGGTCATCTTTTGTAAAGTTGTGCATCATAAATATTTAAATATTGAGAGAGAGAGAGAGAGAGAGTCGTTTAATCCATCAGTGCTTCATGTTCCACTGACGGTATCCTCTTAGAGAGGGAGAGAAAGTATAAGCTTATTGACAAGAGAGAGACAGTGAAAGAGAGAAAGATACTACTATATTTAGCATAGCGTCTTTTTGCCTTCCGTGTGCCCCATCTGAGCCGAAACCAGAAACACATTTAATCCGCTTCCAGAGACAACAGACCCCGACAGAAGTCTCTTCCCCGGAGTCGCGCCAGAATTATTTACTCATATTTCATTCAGAGTTCTTCTTCTGGGTCGCAGGGGACGGTAATATGAGAGGTGGAGGGGGGGGGGGGGGGGGGGGGGGGGGGGGGGGGGGGGTGGGGGGGGGGGAGGGGGGGGGACGGGCAAAAGGTAGGATACTCAAGGAAATGGGGTTTCATTTTTGTATTAAATTTGAGGGGCTGTTTTGAATTCGGCTGGGGTTTAATGAAGAAGGGCGGAAAGGAGATTCAAGGACCTCTGTAGCGGTTTATTATTGTTGTATTGAACTGAGTTGAATAGAGAATTTAGGCCAAAGGCCAAGCTCTGGGACCTATGAGGTCATTCAGTGCTGACTGAAAATTAACGGTAAAAGGTTTGAAAGGAGTAACAGGAGGCAACCTCAAAGCAGTTGCGCTATGAATCAAGTGTTAGGAGAGGTTGGAAAGTTAGGTTAAGAAAGAGAATATGAAAGGATGTACAGTAAAAGGAACGAAATTGGTTGCAGCTAGGGGCTGAAGGTATATTTCGAAGAACTTTAGGTATGTCTACAGTGCACCGCATGAGGTCCACTGACGGCACTACCCTCCTACGGGGATATTATTGTTATATATTGAGAATGATGAAAGGAAAAGATTCTTTGGGTAAAGTGGTTCTAATAATGGAAAAGCTACACTTGATGAAATGCATATTTTAGTTCATCATTACTTCATGTCAATGAATTATTCATGAATGAATTCATTTATACAATGTTCATTCATCATCTTCAAATTAATAGTGAAAATTTATTTTTATTACAGATTTGTATGTATAGATTATTCACCCACTGAAGCAGAAACAAATGTAAAATAAAATGCACCAGTCATCATTGCGCTAAGACTTGAGAGCAATTTGTACTTATTTTCTTGCAAAACTCGTAGCTTTGAAAGGAAAAATAGAAACGAATTAACCTGAAGACCAATTAAAATTCGAGTGAAAAGAAGGGGACCAAGTCAGACCAAAGCCATTGGTGTGAGTTCGCTGGGAAATGAATGTAAACATTGCACTGCGAATCTTAACCTGGAAAAAGGCTTAGAAAATCTCTTGGGCGAAAAACGAGTGAGGATTATTTGTGCCTTTATGTTTGCCATCTGATGTAGCTGTTCGTCCGTAAACAGAGATTGCATTAAGAGGCGGGTTTTCAGAGAGAGAGAGAGAGAGAGAGAGAGAGAGAGAGAGAGAGAGAGAGAGAGAGAGAGAATTATTTACAACAGGCCTTTTAAAGTTTCCTTTTAAATTTACAAAAGGAAGTCTTATTGACAGTCGTTAGATTTCTTGTCAATGTTCCTTCAGCTCAGCTGAATTGCTCTCGTCCTTTTGGTTCTCTCTCGACTGTTAGCTTCTTCTATCATATTAAACCCAGATGTTGAAGAATCTGAAGCTACCAGAAGCTGACGGGATTAGGAGTAACATACGGCAGACAAATAGCTTATGTTTGATTGAGTTGCAGGTCATGCTATGTAAGGTATGCTTGGCTCAGGTACAGATTCCAAACGAATGGGTGAGAAGAATTGTTACTTATTCCTGGTTAAGTTTAAAGGTGATAGGGAAATCTCTGATGATTATGGGATCAACTCAACATAGCCTACCAGTGAAGTATACTGTAGGAGGGTTATTGAGAAAGTAAGACGGATAACAGAAGGATTGATAAGGTAGGAACATTGTGGATATAAATATTTACGGTAAAAGTTAAAAGTACAGTGAAACTCTATATGTAGCATACGTGGAAAATGCAATGGCAATTCATCTTTTGAAAAACTTACCATGTTTCTTTACTACTAACTGCCATAGTAAATTAGAATTATTTTACAAACAGCTGATAACGTCATCAATACTGGACTGATTCTGTCAGGCGTGGAAAAATGATGGGCAGAAGATTGAATTCATTTGAGCTTCTGATTATGGAACGTCAGACCATCTGTCCTGGATGATATGATTGCGCCACTCAGAGTCTAATGAGTCAGAACCATCTGTCCTGGATGATATGGATTGCGCCACTCAGAGTCTAAGGAGTCAGCTCGCTCTCTCTCTCTCTCTCCAAGAGAGCTGAAGTGCAATTAAGCACGGCTAATCGAACATCTTTCATATAATGAGACAGACAGACAGCCAAACAGAATGACTGACAGGAAGACAAACAGGTAGTTTGACTCGGAGAGGTTATTGACGAGCGAAGCGGAGCAGTCAGCCCTAAAGGATTCTTGTAGGATCTGTAATTAATATCCTTGTGGAATCGGATCGCATGAGAGGTCATAAAAGAATATCCTTTAGCACAGTTGATAATGCGTGTTTGTGTATATATAGTATATATATATATATATATATATATATATATATATATATATATATATTATATATATATATATATATATATATATATATATATATATATATATATATATATATATATATATATATATATAATGTAAAGAAATGCCTAGATCAGCAAATTCTCTGTAAATGATTATACTATGCTAACACTACTATTGCCTGCAAGATTACAACCCACCACATGGTACTGAATACTAAGTACTACGGAATTCACTGCACGCGTCAGGAGGGTTTAAAATTGATCTTTTCAAGGAAACACTCACCAACCTGTCTTGTGAACATAAACAAACGTAACTTGTGTTTGGATAAAAGACAATCTTTTCATCAAAGGCGTTCGTTGTGATAAACCGCAACCTCTCTTCTCTACATTAAAGTCGATATTTCAGACAGGAGGGTACCTCGCGGGAATACAAAGAAATTCCTGGCATGCAATAAACCAACTGAGAGAGTGAGAGAGAGTAGAGGACCCCCCGTAGAGAGGAGAGAGAGAGAGAGAGAGAGAGAGAGAATAAATTCTCAAAGTCGAGATCCTTTTCGTCAACGAACGAGGCCATAATACGAAAGACTAAGGGGAGAAGAGTAAAGAGAAGTGTAACACCTGCAATAATCCACGGAG
>NC_061088.1:12970971-12978197 GCF_015104395.2 Macrobrachium nipponense | reverse complement strand
TAGAGGATGAATGAATCAGTCTAAGTTTTATAAACCTACTTTGTAGAGGATGAAAGAATCAGACTAGTTTTATAGACCTACTTTGTAGAGGATGAAAGAATCAGACTTAGTTTTATAGACCTACTTTGCAGAGGATGAAAGAATCAGACTAAGTTTTATAAACCTACTTTGTAGAGGATGAAAGAATCAGACTAGTTTTATAGACCTACTTTGCAGAGGATGAAAGAATCAGAATAAGTTTTATAGACCTACTTTGCAGAGGATGAAAGAATCAGACTTAGTTTTATAGACCTACTTTGCAGAGGATGAAAGAATCAGAATAAGTTTTATAGACCTACTTTGCAGAGGATGAAAGAATCAGACTTAGTTTTATAGACCTACTTTGCAGAGGATGAAAGAATCAGACTAAGTTTTATAGACCTACTTTGCAGAGGATGAACGAATCAGACTAAGTTTTATAGACCTACTTTGCAGAGGATGAAAGAATCAGACTAGTTTTATAGACCTACTTTGCAGAGGATGAAAGAATCAGACTAAGTTTTATAGACCTACTTTGCAGAGGATGAAAGAATCAGACTAAGTTTTATAGACCTACTTTGCAGAGGTTGAAAGAATCAGACTTAGTTTTATAGACCTACTTTGCAGAGGATGAAAGAATCAGACTAAGTTTTATAGACCTACTTTGCAGAGGATGAAAGAATCAGACTAAGTTTTATAGACCTACTTTGCAGAGGATGAAAGAATCAGACTAGTTTTATAGACCTACTTTGCAGAGGATGAAAGAATCAGACTAAGTTTTATAGACCTACTTTGCAGAGGATGAAAGAAATCAGAATAAGTTTTATAGACCTATTTTGCAGAGGATGAAAGAATCAGACTAGTTTTATAGACCTACTTTGCAGAGGATGAAAGAATCAGAATAAGTTTTATAGACCTACTTTGCAGAGGATGAAAGAATCAGACTTAGTTTTATAGACCTACTTTGCAGAGGATGAAAGAATCAGACTAAGTTTTATAGACCTACTTTGCAGAGGATGAAAGAATCAGACTAGTTTTATAGACCTACTTTGCAGAGGATGAAAGAATCAGACTAAGTTTTATAGACCTACTTTGCAGAGGATGAAAGAATCAGACTAAGTTTTATAGACCTACTTTGCAGAGGTTGAAAGAATCAGACTTAGTTTTATAGACCTACTTTGCAGAGGATGAAAGAATCAGACTAAGTTTTATAGACCTACTTTGCAGAGGATGAAAGAATTAGACTAAGTTTTATAGACCTACTTTGCAGAGGATGAAAGAATCAGACTAGTTTTATAGACCTACTTTGCAGAGGATGAAAGAATCAGACTAAGTTTTATAGACCTACTTTGCAGAGGATGAAAGAATCAGACTAAGTTTTATAGACCTACTTTGCAGAGGATGAAAGAATCAGACTAGTTTTATAAACCTATTTTGCAGAGGATGAAAGAATCAGACTTAGTTTTATAGACCTACTTTGCAGAGGATGAAAGAATCAGACTAAGTTTTATAGACCTACTTTGCAGAGGATGAAAGAATCAGACTAGTTTTATAAACCTATTTTGCAGAGGATGAAAGAATCAGACTTAGTTTTATTGACCTACTTTGCAGAGGATGAAAGAATCAGACTAGTTTTTTAGACCTACTTTGCAAAAGATGAAAGAATCAGACTAGTTTTATAGACCTACTTTGCAAAGGATGAAAGAATCAGACTAGTTTTAAAGACCTGCAATTAGCATTATTGGAGTATTGGTCATCAAATGCTAGAAATGAAATCGACTTCGTTGTATTTTTCCCAAAAATTACCCAAAGAACGAATTCCTTTCATTCAATGAAACCACATGAAATATACGTTGTAGAAATCGTAGCAGAAACAGTAGTAATAGTATTGGTAAATGCATAACATTGGTCATTCATGACCCTCTCGTCAGAAGAGATTGTTGTTGTTGGCCTTATGCCAGCACGGGCTCTTGCTCGTAGAGCAGCCCGTAGCGAACGAAGAGAGAGTTCCAAACGAAAGCTCAATGCTTTTGTGCTTTGGTTCTTTTATAGGAAAAGCTTACCAATTCCTTTCTTAATTCTTAAAATAAAAAGAAAAAAAAATTAAAATTTATGGAGCCTACCTTCGAAAAGTAGTTTATTTTACCTCCTTCCATGTCTCAGGAAACTTTCACCTCTCCAACTTCGTAGCTGGCATTGGAGGAGACGTAAAAGGGGGTGTGGGGGCGGCTTCGATAGTTGAGGGGGTTAGGAGGCGGGGAGGAGGGGGAGTGGGGCTTCTATTTGTAGCCTGGGATGAGGCGTCTCCTGATACCGAACTAATCACCTCTTCATAAAACTTTTTCCTGTAGTGGGTAATTTGCAGTTGATGGAAGACGCTACATGTGTTTGGTTTACAAATGGCTCCACGAGAGTCTCTCTCTCTCTCTCTCTCTCTCTCTCTCCTCTCTCTCACTGAGTGCAGTCCTTTGAATTAATCAGTTCATTTATTAACGTGTGTTGTGATTTATTTTTTTTATCACAACAGATTACTCGACTAATGTATTTATTTATGCGATTTACTTGGATATTTGTTATTCATTTTTATTTCAATTATTTGACGAACAGCGTTTATACATCTAGAGATTAAGATTATTTTTCTGAGAATAGTGATGGCATGAAATTTATTACCTAATGTTTTTTATTAATCACATTAATCAGCATATTTATCTTACTCTGTTTTGGAGATGGCAAGTTTGATACAACGAGGTACGTTTCCTCCCCATGCAATAGTATCATAAGTTCTTTATTGCTAGAATGGAAAAATATATCACAAGGAAAAATCATCAGTAAGACTAATTATCTTATCAGATTATGATATAGCATATATTCCAGAAATTAATCTAAGGCATGAAAAGAATCGTTCTACTAAATGATTCTTTTTGATCTAAATTGAACTGAATATAGAATTTAGGCCAAAGGTCAAACACTGGGACCTATGAGGTCATTCAACGCTGAAACGGAAATTGAGAGTAAAAGGTATGAAAGATGTAACAGGAGAACTTCATAACAGTTGCAATATGAATCAGAGGGTTGAGGAAAGTAAGATGGAAGAAAGAGACTATGAAGGTAGGTACAGTAAAAGGGAACGAAAGGGGCTGCAGCTAGGGGCCGAATGCACACTGCAAGAACATCAAGTAATACCTACAGTGCAACCCGCATGAGGTGCACTGACGGTACTGGGCAAATGGTTAGCTAAATCGTGGCGTCTGCTGTGTGTGAGTGAGCACATATTGAGCCAGAATCAGCAAACTGGCTCGGCAGATTACTTTGCCTTCGATTTCAGTGGGATTCTGATGTGGATAGGAAGGAAGACCCTGAATGGACGATCGGTGGTGCCTGGAATCGGGGAAATAACTCCCTCCCTCTAATTCCAGAGATACATCGCAGTTATTGGAATGGCCGGTCTGTGTTGATTGCCAGGTTGGGATGCAGCCTCTGCATTTTATTGATTGTGGTTTTTCGTTGGTCAATTCTTCCTCTCGGATAAGATTTATGGCTGGATTACTCTCTCCTCTCTCTCTCTCTCTCTCTCTCTCTCTCTCTCTCTCTCTCTCTCTCACATGTGTGCAGTCTTCAGTACTCTGTAATATTTTGGTAATAATACAAACGATTGCATTATTTGATTAAAGTGTATCACAAATAATAAGACAGCAGTTCACTATTTACCGAAACTTTCGTCGCTGAATGTATTGTTCTTGCTGCGACCTTCGTCTCTGTTGTTTTTGGCCCTATTCCCCTTTTTAGTTTTCTGTAAAAGAAAATTATTGAGAAGGCTGTTTGTCTGCCTGTCCGCGCTTTTTCTCTCCGCCCTCAGATCTTAAAACCTACTGAGACTAAAGGGCTGCAAATCGGTATGTTGATCATCCACCCTCCAATCATCAACCGTACCAAAGTGCAGCCCTCTGGCCTCATTAGTTTTTAAAATTTATTGAAGGTAAAAGTTAACTATAATCGTGCCTCTGGCAACGCCATGGGATAGGCCACTACCGGCCCGTGGTTACAGTTCCATGGGCCGTGACTCATACAGCATTATACCGAGAGCACAGAAAGATTAAACTGTTTTCGGTGGACTTGATACATTGTAGCAGCTGTACAGAAAACTAGATTGCGCCGAAGATATTTCGGCGCATTTTTTTTACTTGAAGAGTTTGTCGTAGTGGGAGATACAACGGCCGGAATTCTTGTGGTCGCTTTCGATTGGCAAGAGAAATATCTCCCCGAATTTGTTGTGATTCTTTCGGGATTTGTCTCGACTCTCCTCAGAAGAGGTTGCAGTGCCATTTTGAAGCGTCTCGAACTTTCTTGTAGTTTAGGACTTATTTCTCAGCTCCTGTTGTTGCATTGGAATGCGATGTGATTTGTTCCATTTTTTGTTGTTGTTGTTTTCCATCGTAATGATTTAATTTCCTTTAGAGAAAGGCTTAAGACTTTCTCAAAGTTCATGAAATTGTATTTTATTCTGTAGAACTCTCTCTCTCTCTCTCTCTCTCTCTCTCTCTCTCTCTCTCTCTCTTTATATATATAATATATGTATATATATATACACATACTATATACTATGCAATGTATAATGGTGTTAGACAGCGAAAGATAGTATGTCTTTTCCTACGACTGTTGTTCGTAAGCATTGTTGGTTCTACTTCTCTTCTCGCCTACGTTATCTAGTAGAGTTGATTCTTCTTTAGAATAAGGGAGATGATTTAAACGGAGGAAGTTGAAAACTTAACAGCTTTATTTCTTGACTCCATCACTAGAGAGATGGTTTGGTCAGATTACCGCTCCGTTTCGTAACTAGAAGAGAACTAATAATACAGGGCATCGTGTCGATAGCGGAACACTAGCTATCTCAGCGATTTACATATAAAATGAATACGTAGTCCGCCGGCTCGGAAGTCATGAGTTTCCGCCGCGGGTTAACAGGTCAACCGCTTCCCATGGAAGGTGTTGTTAGCTGTTTGTAAACAAAAATGATGATATGTCCAAATGCAAACCAGGCTACTGCAAGCATTGCACAGCGTGGTCTAGTTTGATATTGTCACGTAGGACGCTCCTAACTCACCAATGACCCCTTAGGTCGTGGGTTCTATTTACAGATATGTAATTTATCTGTATTCATTAATGTATTTATTACACACACACACCACACACACACACACACACACACACACACACACACACACACACACATATATATATATATATATATATATATATATATATATATATATATATATATATCATTTATATATGTAGTAATATACACGTGTGTGCGTGTATAATTAAAAATCCACAATCCTTATATTCGGTATGCATAAAATACCTCTTGCTCTCTTCATGCTCACGTTTATGTTCATTTATATCTCGAAAGTACGTTGTAAAGCACATCATATCATTAAAATATGTATAAAGTTCACGCAGATACATGAATCTGTATGTATAAAGAATATTTTCATTTTCCAGAACACATTCACATTGAAATTTCAAACCAATCTCTACATTTCGAAGTATTTTAGTGGTGATATTTCTCTCTAAATGTAGTTTGTAAAGTTGCCAACAATCATTAGGTTTTCTGCCAGCGAATAATTTTTAATTGTTGTTGCCAATTGCATTTGCTGCTTGCAAATTAATTGTCTTTTGGTATTTGCTGTATTTTCGAATATCTATATATAGATGCCATTCATATTTATGGCTTTGCAACAGTTTTGATTTGGAATTCTGACAGTATGCATGTACCACTAAAATTTCAATTTATCAATTATTGAATAATGCAGATAAAGTCACTCAGTAAGCAAAGTGAATTTATATTTGCGCCGAGATGTATTTTTCATCATATTAAAGCAGTGACCAAGGGAGGGATTAAAAATCAGATATAATCTATGTTTCCGATATTAGCTGCAGATTTATTCATAACCTAATTACTGGAGACCTGGATGGTGTGGTCATTGCTTCGCTTGGAATTTCCAATATTTGTAATCGTTTCTAGAAAAAAAGTTGACACTTAATCAAAAATATGTATATCAACTGAATAAAAGAATTTGCACCTTAAAAACTGCAACGGTCATAAATAATCAAAATACTATATAATTTAATCAAAATACTAATACTTCAAAATTGGAATAATGCATTCAATGAATGAACTTCTAAGCAACGAAGAGGAAGGTAAATGGCCTTTATGCCTCTGTCAAGTTTCGCTCTCTCCCTCAACCAGAAAGTAAGAACGTCAGGGGGATGGAGGGTTTGTGAGGTGGGGGTGGGGAGTGGGGGATGGGGAAGGAGGAAGGGGGTGGGTTTTGGAGGGATTGCTGGTGGGAAGGGGAAGGATAGGGAGGGGAGGGGCTGGATTAGTAGGGAAGGGAAATGGACAGGTAAAGGGGAGTGGTTGGGATGGGAAAATAGGGAGAGATTGGGAGGGAAGGAGAGGGATTGGGAGGGGATGGGGAAGAGATGAATGGGATACGGAAGGGGATGGGTTTGAAGAAGGAAGAGATGGATTGGAAGGTGAGGAGGAGACTCAAAACAAAACCAAAATTACGTATGCACAGACTTGAAACCAAACCATTATTCAATTCTTCTCTGGATTCGGAGGAATCTACTCCTCCTGTCTGTCAGTCCCAGAGGTAAAAGATTTGTTTATGCCTCTGCAGTATCACCCAGATTTACGATTTTCTCTTGTGTTTTGTATTCGCGTCTCGTCCGCTATAAAATCTGTGTCTCTCTCTCAGCAAACCTGTTGCATGATTTGACACTCGGCCATCGAGACCTTTGCTCGAAATTCACTTGTCTTTTACTAGCCGAATTTTGACTTTGCCTTTTTCCACATTTTTCCTAGCCGAATTTCTACTTTGCCATTTTCGTAGCCGAATTTTTCCTTTAATATTTGAACAAAATATTATATATATATACATCACAGAAATGGAAGAATAACATTGCACAGCATCATTTATCTTATTGTACTTTAATGATGCTGATTTATCTAAAAGTTTTAAATTTGATTTCAATTCCACATATTTAATTTATGAACAGAGTAACTTTAATTGGTTGCATAATTTATGCAAATTGAATTATTCATATCCGTATTTAGTGGGTTTTAGAGTAATGCAATCCGTTTGTATGTATGTATGAAGGGCCTTGTTGCACATTACCATTTATAACAGACGTGTAGAAAT
>NC_061088.1:12935971-12963471 GCF_015104395.2 Macrobrachium nipponense | reverse complement strand
TTCACGCTAAAAACAAATACAGTTTTATTGCGTAAGGAATGAGACTTTACACGAAGACAAAAATGAAGAAAGAAATGTTATAGATATGGTTCAGGGAATTATGTAAAAAAAATACAGAAAAAGAGACAAACGTTTAGTTTTTACGGAAAACATTTGGCTTGTAAGATAACAGCTAATTTGTGCAATGACCCTAAAAACAAAAAACTACTGGATGGACCTGAAGATCATTGGTTGTATAACAAAAAACACAGGAGTAGCAAGAGGTCTGAATAACGTATATTGGAAATGTTTTACATTTGCAAACATGAAGAAAGATAGAATGGATGAATTAAGCAAATGTCATAAAAACAAACAAATACCTTATCTGCAATAAAAACACCCAGTAACTCGACAATGATAAAAAAAACAAAGCAAAAAATAGTACTAGCATTCTTGAATAGCGAATGCTAAACATTTTAATCTACTATTTCGCAGTCAGCTGTAATCAAGTCATGCATCTGCCTTTCAAATTAGTGTTGTGCTTAATTGAGTTCACAATTAGCGCTTTTGCTTCATTAATTTCATAAGTTACCAGTTACCATCTTGATTGTCCAATTCCTACTGTGAATATCAGTGGCTAAGTTAGTTCTATTCAGTCTTCATAATTTCCAAAGGTTATCCACTTTCGTCTTTCTTTTGCCAATATTAATCTTTACTACGTTCAAAATAACTCCTAAGGATTCACTTGAAATTATGCTGGTGCCAGTAATCGAACAACTTAAATATATATATATATATATATATATATATATATATATATATATATATATATATATATATATATATATATATATATATATATATATATATATATATATATATATATATATATATATATATATATATATATATATATATATATATATATATGTAACTCGGCAAATAAAATTGTCTAGGAAATTCTAGAAAAAATCACCAATGTGCCACAACTTCATTATAACAGAATTCCAAATTGAAAGTGTCTTAAGCAAAGACTTCTCCATATGCACTACGACATAGGCCATTAGAAACTTAACCAAGTTTCCTATCTCTGGCAAAGTTGTCCACAAATACGACAAAGGTATTGTGCAAGAAAACTCACAATTTCTGGAACACAGATATCCAGAGAAAAAAAAAATGTAGTGCCATTACATATGCATTAAAAAAAAAAAAATGCAAAAATTCTTCCATAAATTTCTTTGCTGCATCAAACAGCTGAACAAAACACAAACACGTTCCCGAATGATGACTCTAAGTCACAAACTGAGATATCAAAAAATATTCACAACCAACTGGAGGGAAAAAATAAATTCAAATTCACCCATGATAAAAAAAAACTTGTGTCAGCGATGGCTAACTTCCAAAAAGGAGAAAAGAAAATCAACAACAATGTGAATTATCCCCCGTACTCACGTATGTCAAACAATTATCTGCTGAACTCATAAAAAAGGAAAAAAAAAATGTGTTTTCAGTTCCTCCCATATTCAAAAAAGATTTCGCCCCTGATAGCATTACAGCACCCACGTATTAGTAAATAATAAAAATCAGTATCAGAAGTATCATAATCAGCAAAATCACCAAAATTGCTATCATCAAAATCACTAGTATCAGTATAAAAAAAAAAAACATTACAAATGTTAATGCTTGTCCATTCACCAATGATTCAGCAAAATTCAGCCAGACTCATCAAGATTCAGCAAAACTCATCACTCATGAAATATCTCAAATCTCTCGTAACAAGTAACAATAACAATTATTAATAATAGTAATAATTCTCCACAGTAATAATTCTCTTGCAAAGATTTCAAGTAAGGGTGTAATTCTACTAGTATTGCCAAACCCACAGTATACACCACCATTGCCACACCCAAAATCAACACCATTCGACACCAATCAACACCAGATGCAAACACCACGTCATCGGCATTTAAAGTAATCCTCCAACACAATAAAAAAATAATAATCTCTGTGTTCCCCATCATATTTGTGCATTCCAAAACATATGGAAAACATACACACATCCCATGCATTTCAATTCTCTTTTCTCTTCATTCACGAGAAAGAAAATTTCTTTTCATTTCCTTTTCTCTTCATCCAAGAGAAAGAAAATCTCTTTTCTAAAAAAAAAAACCTACGGGTATCTCACTTCATCAACTAATCAATCAGCTGATGTCTTGGCATTGGAAAATCATTTTCAAGGGCAAATTCGTCTCTCAACACCCCAACAAAGAAAAAAAAAGGAAGGAGTTCACCCCCCCTGAGAAAAAAAAAAAAAGAGTTTCACCCTCCATCGAGCATTGACACTCCACCCGTGGAAGCAGTGGTCTGAGTACCCCTGAGGTATACACCAGTAGTAGTACCCTCCCTTGCAATACCCCCGAGGCAAGCAGTACTCGCCTTGCAACACCTCTCTGTGCCGGTTAGCAGAAATTTGCTGAGCCCGTAAAAATGAGTGGCTGCTCTTTCTCCAAGCAAAAAAATGCAATACCAAGCACAGTTCCGCATGCATGAAAAATATTCATACACACTTATATGTTTAACAAAGATGAATGCGTCTTTTCTAAACACGCGCTAATAAAGAAAAACACGTCACTTTCTGCTACTATGGGGAAAAGAAAATTTGACATCTTAAACCAGTCCCATTACACTGAATTATTTCAAAAACCCTTCCCAAAAAAATGTTCTTTGACACTCACCACTTCATAATGAGAAGAAAAAAAAACTCTGAATTTGCGCAAGACACGCTAATAACACACCCACAGGCATCTAGGGATGCACTAGACATCACACGCAAAAGTCACACTGAGTGCGAGCTCCTTCGAGGCAGACTGCCTGGGCAAAATGCTGAGTCCAGTTCAATTTGTTCACCTCAGCACACATCCTCACGGATGGATATTTCTCATTTTCTCTCACTTAGAAACTGAAATCTAACAATTTAATAATTTTCCACAATCCCACAAAAGGCTTTGTCGTTCGAAAACCATCGCTAAGCCAACAAAACTGTGACATGATCATAACCCCTCTATGTTTAACTGGTCACCTGTCTCTTCATTAGTGTACCTAGGCATAAAAAAACTCTTATACCGCTCGCCACCAAACTGTTACACGCAGATATTAATCAAGTTTTTATTTGGTAAACGTGGAACCCCGAGCGTCAGGCAAACCGATACACACATCTATCTATCTCTCTCTCTCTCTTCTCCAAGCGACACCTCTCTCTCTCTCTCTCTCTCTCCAAGCGACACCTCTCTGTCTCGACAACCGACCCGTAACCTCTCTCCCTCTCCACCTCTTTCTCTCCATTTCTCTAAACAGGTAATCAAAATGAGAGTCAAAGTTATATAAAAAAATAAACTATTTATTAACAATGGAAAGATAATAATCCAAGTCTCACAGACTAACTAGTCAGTTAACCCCCCAACATTAAAATGTCTAAAACAGTAAATTTGTCACACCAATTATCTATTCTTCTCCATATGGGACTCTCTGTCCTCCTAGGACTCTCGGTCCCACCCCCCTTGCCAGAACACATAGTTCCTTCGCCAGAATCGTCTGTTTCAAAGACACGAGAAACACTCGTTAGCACACATAAGTTTAAAGACAAAGTTAAAGATTAAACATTCTTACAATGTGTAACAAGCCATCCCTTTGGCTAAAGTAAAGGTAACACTTACCCATTGCCAACCGGAATATCACTCACAGACACAAAAAAAACTCTTTGGCATCTGCCATTGTGGCTCTGCCTCCTCTCCCTCGGATCTCTGTGCAAGTTTTCTTTTCCCATTAGACCCTGGCTAATGATACCATTAAGAATAGAAGAGGCGCCCACGTACAGACCAAATGCACACTCGACAACGCCTCATATTACTGGTCGCAGCCAGTTTACCCGAAGGCACTTTGAACAAGAGCCCATGAACTGACGAACATTGACTCACCTAACTATGCAGTTTTCATATCACGCCACCCATAAATCATTTATCAGCTTTTCTCGGGTCGTTGCTTCGGCTCTGTTCTCCGCATTCCAAGAAATGTCACAACGAACATATTAAATTAAAATATATTATTAATTACAACTCCTAGGACTCACACAGATATATATATATATATAGATATATATATATATATATATATATATATATATATATATATATATATATATCTATATATATATATATATATATATATATATAGATATATATATATATATATATATATATATATATATATATATATATATATATATATATATATATATATTATATATATATATATATATATATATATATATATATATATATATATATATATAATATATGTTCAAGATGCAACTCGGCGTGAGCTAGATTCCAAAGCTTTCCTGTGAAGTAATTTATAACAGAAGTGACAGGAATCCAGAATTGCCTAAAACACCCTTTGTTTGCCGTATTTCATTTTACTTTCCAGTGATTTGAGTATGGAATTTAAGCCAAAGGACCTATGAGGTCATTCAGCGCTGAAACGGAAATTGACAGTTAAGGTTTGAAAGGTGTAACAGGAGGAAAATCTCAAAGCAGTTGCACTATGAATTAGTCGTTAGGAGAGGGTGGAAAGTAAGATAGAAGAAAGAGAATATGAAAGGAGGTCGAGTGAAAGGAACGAAAGGGGTTGCAGCTAGGTGCCGAAGGCACGCTGCAAAGAACCTGAAGTAATGCCTACAGTGCACTGCGTGAGGTACTACACTGCCCTACGCGTTTCATCTGCTTTGAGTCCTTATAATCGGTTTTGAAAATAATTCAATGTGGATGTAATCTTCTCATAACAATCATACCGTAAAAAGATATGCTTATAAGAAACGGATAATGCCATAGGAATAAAATTTTGATTCGTGGAATACCAAAATAATAATAATAATGTTATGTGCCTGAGTTTGCCTTCGGTGGGCAAGATACCTCAAATGCAGGACTGTCAAAGGTCGGAGTCGGCAAAGAATGAGCAATATTGTTTAATTAAACATGGAAATTAATCAGCAGCGAAAGGAACCTTTTTATATCTTTCAGCGAATAACTGCTAAAGTTACGGCAGATGCAAAGACATTAGACGCAAAAGTGCGTGACATCATCTATAAACACAAATGCAAGGTGCATTACATCTGCAACAGATGCAATATGCAAAATTTCCAATAAAACAGCTGAAATACTGCATGGCAGCCATTTAAACAGATGCACTATCGTATGATGTCCATCACACAGATGCTAAACTGTTCACAGTCTAAACAAAAGCAACACTACATGAAACAAACCGAAACCCCCCCCCCCCCAAGAAACAAAAGCGCTTGGATTCAATTAAGATTGTAAAACACACAAAAGACTAAAGGGAAATAAATGACTCCATTATCTCTTAATGGAAACAGCCTAATCCTGGACCGTGTGTTCAACGAGCTCAGAAATAATACTTGAATTCGTCTTCAAGTGATTTCGAAGAAAATAATCCTGTTGTGAGACAAAGAGGAAGAGAAAGGGGCGAGGAAAGACTCATTTTCTTTTTGCCTTATTATTCTCACAAAAGCAAAGATGAATTGTCCTAATAAAAACTGTAAAAAGTAGTAGTCTTCTCTCTCCCCCCCCCCCCCTCTCTCTCTCTCTCTCTCTCGCAAGTGAAATATGAAGTTCAAGCAGCTCTTGTCACTGAATTTTCAAGCAAGACTTGGTTCTCTCTTTAAAATGAAAATTGATGAAGGAATACTCTCTTGTATTTTACGTATTATTGAAATTCTGATTTAGATTTTGAACGCCGAAATTTGTTCATTTACAAAACTAAGCATTATGAACTGAGAGAGAGAGAGAGATGAGACGAGAGAGAGAGAGAGAGAGAGAGAGAGAGAGAGAGAGAGAGAGAGTGCTTTGAGTTACAAGACCTCTGCAATTCTAAGTATGAAATTAGGCATAGATGCACATAATTAAAGTGCCTTCAGAGAATTTTTATAAACTAAAACCATGATGAAGTATTATACAAAAAAATAGGCGTGATCCGACTTCCAGCTTACTTGGGACGTAGTGCGAAAATCTACACAGTCAAATAGCGCCGTTGTTTCACCGACGAAGATTAAAATAGATACGCCATATTTCAATAGAAATAATTGCTCTGTATTCTTTAACATGACATGCAGATTATTTATTTTATTTTTTTTTTACATTTTCATTCCAATAATTAAAGCATAAATAATCGTTCCTAAAATTCCCTGTATCTTTAAACTCAAACACGAAACGCCTTTTTCAGTCCTTTGTAGGATCTTCCATAGGGCTTTCCTAACCCCCAAAAACACAACAACAAAACAGTCCCCCCGAGTAAGCGACATGTCTCAAAACATTTCGTTAAAACTTTTACGTGAAGAATTAAAAATAATTCTTCAGGATCCTAGGAGCCAAATCTCTCTCATGATCCAGAGCAGAGGAAATGAAGGGCGGGGAAAGAAAGGTTAATTACCGAATAATCTTGTTGACCCAACTTATTTTCCGCGGAAAAAAATGCTCTCGAGCGAGTCAGCAGCCTTCACTGGAATTTGCGATATTCTGGTAAACATCGTTATATTTTCATAATTCATTAATACGGAGAATCGTGTTTGTGTAGTATAATAATTTTTTTTCAAAATGTTAGAATACTTTAACTTTATTTGTCAAACCACCTCGAGGTAAATATTGAATCCTGGAGTGTAAACCAAAGCGCTATTATCCTCCCGCGTCTCATCAGTTTGGTTTTGTTCATATTGAACGTAGGTATTGCGTATTGACTCCTCTATGTCTCTTTGTTTATTTGAGTTTACCATGTTTTCGCCATTTTCACTATTTCGACATATGGATAAGTCTAATTTGGAGTATTTTGCGCGTAGTTTGTAATCCTTTTCCCCATGATCGTGTGCTTATCCTGCATAATAATAATAATAAAATAATAATAATAATAATAATAATAATAATAATAATAATAATACGTGGGAATTTCCATATTAGACTCGCTATCTTCATATATAAGGACACATTTGATTAATTTTGTCAAAATTCTTATACCAATGTGGATAGAAACACACATACACATATAATAATATATAATTACACACACACATATATATATACATATATATATATATAATAATTATAGATATATATAGATATAATATTCTATATAGTATATATATATATAGCATTATATAATAATAATCCATACACACACATATATCGATATATATATATATATATATATATTACACTATATATATATACATAATCAATAGCATATATATATATATATATATATATATATATATCATGGAATATATATATATATATATATATATATATATATATATATGTATGCATTATATATAATACATATATATATATATATATATATATATATATATATATATATATATATAGTATGCATTATATATATAATACATATATCTATATATATATATATATATATATATATATATATATATGCATTATATATAATACATATATATATATATATATATATATATATATAAAACAACCTCAAAAATTACATACATATAACTGCATATGTATGTAAGCGACTTTCTGCCAGGTTGCCTAAATCTTCTTACCCAAAAGCTGATAATTATTATTCACGCCACCTAATCCAGAGCAACACATTAGCATGAATTTACTGACTGGTGCACTGCTTCTGTCGACAATAAATCCCAGAGCTGAGATATAAACGAGTGAGGAAAATAATTTAAAATAATAAACTAGGACAGGGGTAGCTGTAGTTAGAAATGATCTCCAAGTAATATTTTATGTTTTGCAGGATTTACTGTTTACATCTTCAGTTGCTTCCCTGTTGTCTTAAATCGTTATCTGTAGTGCTTTTTTTTAGTAAAGTTAACCTATGTTGAATAGTAACATGATCATATGATTTAAATGGATAATTCTTTGTACTCTTTTTTTTATTTTTCATGCCCAGAATAATGGGTATATGAGGGTTATTACATAACCATTAGTGAGAGTTGATACTATATTATCATTCATATATGTATATATATACATATATATATATATATATATATATATATATATATATATATATATATATATATATATATATATATATATATACAAAGAGAGAGAGAGAGAGAGAGAGAGAGAGAGAGAGAGAGAGAGAGAGAGTTACAAGGATTAGGATGCCTCAAAGACTTGTTGTTAGTCCATCCGAGAAGACTTCGTGTGCTCACTTAACTCTAGGGAGGCAGGTTTGACTGTTCATTCACAGTTGGTCCTAATAATTTTGTTCTAGCTTTCTTTTTAATTAAACTCTTCCACCACTGTTTGCTGAGAGAGAGAGAGGGGAGTTACAAGGATTAGGATGCCTCAAAGACTTGCTGTTAGTCTATCCGATGAAAACATCGTTTGCTCACTTATCTCCAGGAGCAGGTTCATGTCACGGTGTCCTAATGATTTGTCTAGCTTTCTTTTAAACTCTTCCACACTGTTGCTGAGAGAGATGAGAGACGATAGAGAGAGAGGCGGAGAGAGGGAGAGACGAGAGAGAGAGAGAGAGAGACAGTATCATACCTAAAATAAGTACAACTGCGTCTGTACGTTCGTTCGTCTTCCCTTACCAAAACAGTAAGGTAATAATCCTTCTTACAGTCCCCCAAATCAAACTCTCATACTTCTAGGATGATGTCCACAGGACGATAATATTATAAAATCCTGCGACCTGAGCCTGGACCTAATAATTCCGATGTCCTGTCCTTCCGGACCTCATCAGTAAAGTCATTAACCAGTTAATTAGCTGTCCCCTGGGGCTCCATTTACCTGATTGTTTACCGAATGGTCATTCATTGAGGAGTGGTTGACCATTTCAAGTTGTTCCTCTCCAATTGGAATAAGGGAGGGCGGGGGGAGTTATTAGGAGGTGATAATTAAATTTTTCTCTCAAGGGCTTCTTTGAGAATCTGGAATGAAAGGAATTGAAAGACCGCACACAATACGAAAATAGAAAACGAGGAAAATGCGAAGAAAATGTTAAATATTAGTGTTGAGACGGGCCTAGAAAATCATCCTTTTGTTAAAAGAAAATGTTATGTACCAAGTTGCTCATCCCCAAAAAAGAAATCTTAAATAAAATATGTGTTTAATGATATTTTATGCGCTCTTTGTTGCAGTGAAATCCGAATTATGTTTAAAGCTGTATTTAAATGTTTATTATTTGTTTGTGTGTAATTTTTGCCAAATATTTCTCGGAATGAATGTTATAGAGTAAAAAAATATAGATCCATTGTTTTCTCTTGCTCTCTCAGGCTCGGAATTTTTATTAAGTTAAGAGAAGAATCGACGAGACATCCTTGAAATAGCATCCAAACCCCATCCATCTCCCTTAGGCACACGAGAGAGAGAGAGAGAGAGAGAGAGAGAGAGAGATAGGGAGAGACTAGACAAAAAGCCTGTCGCAGATAAGATTAAATCTAGGGAATGAGAAGTCAAGAAATAACGAAAATATGTCTCGTACACCCTAGTGAATCAAAATCCCCGATCGAAAAGAAAAATAAATCAATGAAAATAAAAACAGTATCTCCAGCATTCCCAGTCCTCCACAGAACTCGATCTTCCTCCTTATCTGGGGAAAGATCCCCTTCCCATAGGAGTCTGAAGGGGCTCGGTTAAAACTGCATTGCATTTTTTTATTCTTGCTTCTGTCGTTAGTATTATTATTATTATGATTATTATTTTTATGATTTTTATTAATTATATATTTTATTATTATTATTATATTATTATTATTATTATTATTATTATTATTATTATTATTATTATTTAATAGCAGGCAGGCCATGTACAATCGGGTGGGTAGGTCGGTAAGCAAGGATTTTAATTGGTCGTAGGTTGGTGACGAAATCTGTCCCCGAGGCGTTGAGATATCCTAATATCATTATTATTATTAGAGAAACAATCCACAGTTATGTATTAATGTATGTAATTGTATTTTAAAACAAAAATGTACAGAAAACTTGTGACTGAAAAGGGGAATCGAGCAGTTTCATGAAATCTTTTTGTAAAGTGTGAAATTATTATTATTATTATTATTATTATTATTATTATTATTATTATTATTATTATTATTATTATTATTATTATTATTATTATTATTATTAGTTATTATATGCGAATGTCTGATTTATTGGGGTTGACACCTATCGAATGAAATAAACCGAATGAATAATATTACTTTAATTCGCAATAGTTCAAACGAAGTGTGTTTTGTTAACATGGGACTGGTTTGGAGACCATTAACGTAAACAGAATGAGTCAGTGATCGGTGACTAATATTCATTGATATTACAAGAGAATATCCCCTGCGAAATAACCTTAAATGATCAGGTGTACATCCAAATGAAGGAAAAGCAAAATGAATCCAGGTATTACAAATTGAAAACACGATGTCTACAACATCAATCAGAGAGAGAGAGAGAGAGAGAGATTCAGATATACAGATTGAAACAATATCAAAAGCAACATTCTGAGAGAGAGAGAGAGAGTGCAGATGCACTGCTTGAAAACACATGAAAAGCAACATTCTGAGAGAGAGAGAGAGAGAGAGAGAGAGAGAGAGAGACAGAGAGAGAGATTCGCAGGACAAAATGATAAATGCGACAAGGGCGAGGAGGTGGTCGCCTATAGGTGGACGAGGGTGGGGGGATGGGGGGGGGGAGAGTCCAAATTCAAGACAGAAAAGCTGCGTCAGAAAGTCCTTCCCCCTTTCCCAGGATTGAGAGAGAGAGAGAGAGAGAGAGAGAGAGAGAGAGAGAGAGAGGGAAGTTCATCACCTTGAGGGGATTAAAGATCTCTGGAATGGAGAAGTTTGACGGCGTGACACATTTACTGCATATTGGAGTTGCTGTTCAGCACACTACATATATATATTATATATATATATATATATATATATATATATATATATATATATATATATATATATATATATATATATATATATATCCTTAAATCGAGGGTAAAAAGGTAAGTGAAACAGAGACTTGGAACAAGTACTTTTGAAAATGTAGAAGTACTACGAAAGTACTCGTTACAAGTCCCTGTTTCACTTACTTATGTACCGTGGACTCAAGGATATTCTCAAGTACGTTTTTTTCTTCACACACACACACACACAACACACATATATATATATATATATATATATATATATATATATATATATATATATATATATATACATGCATAATGAAATTTGAATAGCCAAATATAGAGCCATAACTGCCTTGCAATTGGAACAGCTTCCATCCAGACTTCCAGACCATCAACGTGCGCATTTCCTCCTTGGAAATAAAGCCTCGGCGGCCCTGATGGCGATGACAGCAGACGATCGCACCTGAGAATGATTCTCAAAGGAAAGGAAAGAGGAAAGGACGGCTCATAGATTCGGCCTTTGTCGGCGGACGTCAACAACGAGAACCAATTCGACGAGGGGCTGCCAGACAGGAAGGAAACTCTGAGTGAGTCCTGAGGCGTCCTATCACGGCCTGGAAGAGACTCGGTAGTCAGTCAGTCAGTCATTTGTCTGTTCCATTTCTGAACTGTTTGTTTTAGATGCTTGTTTGTTTGTGACGCTTTAGATGATTCTGTTCCTATATGACGTTCTTTTAGAGCGTTGTTTGTTTATGACATTGTTTAGATGCTTCTGTTTGTTTATGATGTTTCTGTTTGTTTTAGGAGGGCGTTGTTTTAGATGCTTCTGTTTGTTTATGACGTTGTTTTCGATGCTTCTGTTTGTTTATGACGTTGTTTTCGATGCTTCTGTTTGTTTATGATGTTGTTTTAGATGCTTCTGTTTGTTTATGATGCTTCTGTTTGTTTATGACGTTTAAATGCTTGTGTTTGTCTATGACGTTGTTTTATATGCTTCTGTTAGTTTATGATGTTTTAGACAACTCTTTTCCTATATCACGTTGTTTTAGATGCTTCTGCTTGTTTATGCCGTTGTTTAAGACGCTTGTGTTTGTTTATGACGTTGTTTAGACGTTTCTGTTAGTTTACGAGGTTGTTTTACGGCAAATGTTTGTTTATGACGTTGGTTAGAGGCTTCTATTTTGTTTATGACGGTTTTTAGATGCTACTGTTTTCTATGTCGTTATTTTACACGCTTCTGTTTGTTTCCGTTCCAAATTAAAAATCTTAAATGCATGAAACGTGGCTACATATCTCTAAATCTTAACCGTTTTGGATAACGGTGAAGTTATACAGTTATATATATATCTAGTGACCTCGGTGGCCACGAGTTCGATACTCGGGCATTCCACGGAGGGGTTAGAGATGTGTATTTCTGGTGACAGAAGTTCACTCTCGACGTGGTACGGAAGTCACGTAAAGCCGTTGGTCCCGTTGCTGAATAACTTCTGGTTCCTTGCAACATAAAAACATCATACAAACAAACAAACAGATCTATTGACCTGAATCTTTTAAGTATAGCACAAACAGCCCTTGGCATGCCAACAGCAGCAGGGGTTCAACTCCGACAGAATAATTTTCCAGAACTGTAGAGTCGTTCTCTCTGAGGTCTGTTCAACACAGGAGACACGACCATGGAATCGACCGCCTGTAGAAATGGAATTCTCGAAAAGGGGAGATATTTTCCAGAGAGAATATTTAGAATTCATGAACGATTCTGAAAACTGTGACGGGTCGAGGGAGTGGCAGTGAGACCCGAGAAACCAGGAGAGTTAGTCTGTAGAAATTTTTCGGTCTCTGAGGAAATGACGTTTAGAAAGACAGCTTCGAAATTAGGGAAACATTCTTGACGAGATTTAAGTTCTGTGCAAGAGAATAGCTCAACACTAGATGTCTTCTCTTTTTTCTTTTTTAAGCTAAAATTATCCATAAGTGGAGGAATAGCGCGTCAGTGGCGTGGTCGGTTTTGTCTTGGCCTGCCACCTCGGTGGACACGAGTTCGATTCTCGGGCATTCCATTGAGGGGTTAGAGATGTGTATTTCTTGTGATAGAAGTTCACTCTCGACGTAAAGCCGTTGGTCCCGTTGCTGAATAACCACTGGTTCCATGCAACGTAAAAACACCATACAAACAAACAATAAGAGAAGGAATAAACAGATTTTCAAAGGTATCCTCCTAATTCTTCAAATTTAAAGAGATATTCTAAAGACCCATAAATTTCCCAAACCAATGAATCTCCAAAAGGAAAATTGTCTTCTAAAATAGCACGGTATCCTTAAACAGTGTGAAACTATTCAAAAGCAATTCCCTGGTAACCAAACCTGCTACTATTTTGATTGTAAGCGACTGTGATATGTTCACTGATAAAACTGCATTAATCGTTGCTTATTCGCCTGTTAAATATCAGTGTAATAAGGCAGAGAGAGAGAGAGAGAGAGAGAGAGAGAGAGAGAGAGAGAGAGAGAGAGAGAGAGATAGATTTTTCCTAGACGCGGAAACTTCAGAATATCATTGATTCATTGCAGGTTTGGTGTCAATCATCATAGTTATCCCACGACTTTTTATATCAAATCAATCTCTCCGTCCTGAGTAGTGTGGCAGCTTTATAGAAGCAATACTGTATCTGGAATAGTCTTCAAAGACACTCCTATGTTCTCTTACATCTTATCATATGCCAACACGTGAAGGGCCACAGTCACATATCAACAGGCAAGGGGTTAGACTAGCAGAGGTTCTTAAGCTTGCGGGGGGGGACCGCTCCCTGACGGGTCACCAGCAATTTCCAGGGGAGGCGCGAGGCCCAGGGAAAAATAAAAAAAATTCTAATCATATTCGTTATTCTCTTAACAAGATTGAGGAACTAATATTCAGAAGTTTATGAAAAAAATCAAAAGTATCTCCTCGTAATGCTATCATTTGGACTGTTAACTAGTTTGACGTCATTCCCCCTTCGAGAGCTAGCCAATCACAAGCGTGCAGTGGGCGGGGCTTAACTGCAAAGCTAGGTGGAATATACTATAGTTTCCTATGGCCTACTACTCTAGTTGAGACTCGCTAGGCTCACCATGTTTTGTAATTATTTACTTCCCTCTCTATCTCTCGAACTCACTTCTCTTATTTCCCCTTTATTTTTAAATTTTCCTTTAAATCTGGGAGGGAATTTTACTCAGAGATGGGGAAGGGGGCCGGTTGGGGAGGTGGGGCGTGGAGGGAAGGACCAACTTTTAGAGGGGGCGTGGTCATCAAAGGGTTAAGAACCACTGGTTTGGAAAGCCTCTCCACAACGCGACTACGTATACAACCTTTCATAGGTCGATCCCCGGCAACTTCCCTTGAGTTAAACGAGGTCATCAAAGCCACATTATTTTAACGAAAGACCTCTTTAGTTCAACGACCAGTTCGCGGTTCAGGTAGAAAAGAAATGGAGCTCATGTAAAATATAGGGAATCGATGTTATGTATTTGTGGCCTTGTTCAGTAGGGTTAATTTATTTATTTATTTATTTATGTTTTGTACCATGACATTGACTCAAACATTGTTGGCTCCCAATGAAATTATAATGATCTCTCTCTCTCTCTCTCTCTCTCTCTCTCGCTCTCTCTCTTCTCTCTCTCTCTCTTTCTCTTTCGACTTGGCCAATTGGTAAATATCTAGTTTCTTGACGTTAGTGAGAGAGAGAGAGAGTCTGATCACTGGCAGAAACTAAAATAATTCATGATATAAATTTTGCCATGTTGATGAGAGAGAGAGAGCAGAGAGAGAGAGAGAGAGAGAGAGAGATAAGCAGGAGAGAGAGAGAGAGAGCGCCTGATCACTGGCCAGGACTCCTAAACCTCAAGGCAAAATATTCTTATTTCCCCAATAATCATCGAGCCGTCTATCGAGAGAGGAGGATCGGAATTGCTGCTGCCGAAAATGTCGTTGTGTCAGAAGCAGTACCATTCCCATTACTGTCTCTCCCTTATGGGCCTAACAAAGGAGAAGACCAGGATAAATGCGAGACCTGACAGCCACCTGCCCGGGTTTAGAGGACACAACATACGTTGTGGAGCTGACGTTCTTCTCGACTGAGGTAAACTTTTTTTTTGAAATAATAATAATAATAATAATAATAATAATAATAATAATAATAATAATAATCATTGGGTAGCAATCTCAATTACGAGGGCACAAGTCATGTTCTTTAAGGTCCACAATAATATACAGATGATATACAGATGGAAGCAGTAGTAATAAAAAAAATTATTACTGCTTCCATCAGTATAATATTTTGTACCTTAAAGAACAACAACAACAATAACAACAACAACAACAACAACAACAACAACAACAACAACAATAATAATAATAATAATAATAATAATAAAATAATAATAATAATAATAATAATATAATAGAGAAAACAGATCCCCAGTTATGTATGTGTACAATTATATTTAAAGATAAATCTCTATAGAGATCTTTCGGGAATCTGTTCAATTTCCGTTTGATTCCCGAAAAACTCTCGTACGTCTTTAAAATAGACGTACACATTACGTAACTGCGGATTTGTTTTTTCATTTTAAGACTCATGCATGAGTAGTTTTAATAATAATAATAATAATAATAATAATAATAATAATAATAATAATAATAATAATAATAATAATAATAATAATAAAACATTGAACAAATCAATAAAATTACTAAGCAATTTTTTTTTGCATGAAATAGTGATATCAATAACATCTATCATGGCAAAACGGTTCTTCGCGTTATTATTAATATATCGAATCCCCGGATATCAATATTGGATATCTGCATATCAGTGTCAAGTATTGGACTGAGTGGGATGGATCCTGGGACGACCACCACTAAGAGGATATCCCATCCTCTTGAAAGATGAGCCTCTTGTTGGAAGAGGGATTGCAATGGCTTTCCTCTTTCGGCAACAAGGTCACATCAGTGCTATAGTAGATTCACATCAGCCGTGCATTTGATGTCTAGGCCACTCCCTTACGACGCTTCCTTATTGACTGTTGATAAGCCAATCACAGGGCTGAAAATTCTCACGTCTCTCCCGAGTGTTCACCTAGGTGGGATCTATGCCCACCTCTCCTGAGGGATACGTCTTTCAAAAGTATCCTTAGCCAAAATTACCGCAGAGGTATTAACCTAATCTAACCTGACCTAACCTAGGGGCATGGCAAAACAAGCTAACCCAACCTAACCTAATTTAGTATATTTTTAGTATATATACTGCCAAAGCAAGAAGTACATAGGGGCATGGCAAAACAAACTAACCCAACCTATCATAACCTAGGGCCATGGCAAAACAAAGTAACCCAATTTAACCTAACCTAGGACCATGGCAAAACAAACTAACCCAACCTAACCTAACCTAGGGGCATGGCAAAACAAACTAACCCAACCTGACCTGATCTAGAGGCATGACAAAAAAAAAAAAAAACCGGAGCTGAAGCAATACTAGCATACATCTCACGAATTAGCTGCATTGTTGTAACGTCATTCAGGATTTATTTTCCTCGTTAAAGTTATGGAGCGGAAACGTTTATTGTCTTTTCTGGCGCTGTGCTCTAGTGCAGGGGTTCTTAACCCTTTGATGACTCCAGACCCCCAGTGAATTGCCCTATATGGTTCTACACCCCCATTGCTTAAGTCCAC
The DNA here is from genome assembly GCF_015104395.2 of Macrobrachium nipponense. Classification (NCBI taxonomy): domain Eukaryota; kingdom Metazoa; phylum Arthropoda; class Malacostraca; order Decapoda; family Palaemonidae; genus Macrobrachium; species Macrobrachium nipponense. The sequence goes on along the minus strand of NC_061088.1, from coordinate 12,946,827 downwards.
TTGAGTCATATTTGTTGACAATATATAACTTAATATACTTAGTTTATCACACACTTTTGGTATGAATAGCTAGGAATAGAACATACAAGAAAAATGTACCCATGTATACATTAACACATGAAAATCAAATTTAGACAAATAAACAAAAGGTCAAGCTCCATACTTACAACATGTGGTTCTCATACTGCCAAGGGGTACCGGTACCCCCTGTTAAGAACCCCTGCTTTAATGGGTATGAAGAAGGAAAGGTAGTTTTCTGAATAAAAAAAAAACAATTTACCAAATCCCCAAGGGAATGGAGAAGTAATCACATTTAGAAAAGGGTTCATTGCTAAAAACATAATAAAATATTCTATGGCTTTTGTTGCTCCTTAGCTGTCAATACCTATGAGATGGTGATGTCTTTGTAAGAGTTTTTACTCAAGGATTCTAAAGAGGCCATCTCTTCAGAGACTGGTATTAGTTACCAGAAGATTTTACAATGATTATTTCAAAAACAAGTTTTCCATTTTTGCATACCTGGGGAGTAAGCCTAGAAACTACTGTTGTTGTTCTTGGTGTAGTTGTTCTTGTTTGGGAGGGGTAGGAAATTCCTATGGAAAATGCTAAAAAGGCCTGAGAAAGGTGCTTCGAGTTGAGTTAAAGATACAGGAATTTTAGGATAGGAGATTTATGATTTATTTATTTGAATGAAAATATAAAAAAAAGATAATGTGGATGTTACCCAGTACAGAACAATTATTTTCTGATAATATATAGCGTATTTATTTTAATTTTCGTTTGTGAAACAAGGCAGTACTTGACCGAAGATTTTAGCATGCTCCCCTATTAAGCTGGAGGTCGGATCACCCCTTTTTGATTGACAGTAACTGTACGAGAGAATTTTTTATTATTTTAAGCAGCAGAGCATTAGAAGAGAAAAGTAAATGTAGTAGTCATAGCACAGCTTTTCAACAGCTCATCTCCACTGTCAATGCTCCATCTTCCCTCACAACTACAACAAAAATTAAATTTCAATCATTTTGAACGAGTTTAATCTTCTCAGTGGCGCTGCGGAGGGTCAGTTTCTAATTCTCCCGACTGGAAGAGGAGGTGTTTTCAAGTGTTCTCGGAGAGAATTAGTCTGTTTAAGAGCAGATGTCCTCTGAGGGCGAGTGGGAGTTGCCACTTGACTGTCCCCCCAGCCCCCAGATCATGGTACTATCTACATCTCCCAAGGGTGGGGCGGCCGGCGTTTCTATCATTACAAAGGTCAGTTGTTGAATGTTATGAAAATCCTCTCTCTCTCTCTCTCTCGTGTATTTTATACATTAGAGGAAAAGTATCACATCATTACAATTATACGTATGTATATATATATATATATATATATATATATATATATATATATAATATATAATATATATATATATATGTATATGCATATATATATATATATATATATATATATAAGATATATATAGATATATATATATATATATTTTAAAGGATTATATTTGACCCATAAAAAGCAATAAAACTATATACATGTTGCAACCATATATATATATATATATATATATATATATATATATATATATATATATATATATATATATATATATATATATATATATATATATATATATATATATATATATATATATATATATATATATATATATAATATATACATATATAATATATATATATGGTTGCAACATGTATATAGTGTTTTATAGGGTATAATCATATATATATATATATATATATATATATATATATATATATATATATATATATATATATATATATACGTATATATGCTCGTGTGTGCGCTCTTGTTCTTCATTAGGTATCAAAATATTTGAAAAAATATATATACTGCATCCGTATATACACCTTTTGTTTCGAAGGTCATGACGTCATCTTGGTTATTGACCTGTCACATTTCGAAATCCTCTGACGCTGAACTCTCCTTCACCTGGTTCTCCAAAGCGTGCCTGAATGAATGTTAATGATTCCGTAAGTAATTCTCGTGAAGGAAAAGATCTCCAAAATTTCATTAGAATGTTACGAATGCTTTAACTTTTTTTTTTTTTTTTTTTGAGAGAGAGAGTGCTTATTATATATTATTATTATTAATTATTATTATTATTATTATTTTATTATTATTATTTTATTATTATTATTATTATTATTATTATTATTATTTTATTAAAAATAACGGCAGAATTCACAGAATTGATTTTGTACAATATTCTTTCAATTCTCCTTATGATTTGCCTTTCTGGCACGCTGGGTATTATAAAGCAGCTGTCCAAAATTCATCGTGCTGTAGGTCGTCAACGGAAATTTCGGGCGGGCTGGTGTTATCAAAAGCAAACTGGTTATCAGGACAGGCTGGGGTCGTCAACAGGTATACAGGTGCGGGGTTTCGTAGGTCGGGAAACAGGCCGTAGTCGTCAGGGGTCTATCCGGTATTTCTTGTTATTTCTTCGTTGCTGGTTTTTAAAAGGCGTCTACATGTTCGGCCACCTCGTTTGACCATCTTCGGGACGGGATCGCCGAGGGCAATGGTCTATGTAGCAAGCAAGCAGGGGGGGGAATAGGATAGAGTGGGGTTATCCCCTGGGGGCCCCAGAAGGAAGGTAAGGTTTTGGAAGGGTTGTAAGGTTGGTGAAAGGAAGGTATTAGTGCAAGTGAGTAAGAATAGGACAAACATATTAGTCTTTGTTGTTTAGTGTAGTGTTTGTCTTGGGATTGATAATGAGCTTTTATATCTAGTGATGTATGAATTTGCTAGGAAGGCAGGTGGGCAAGGGTGTTAGTCAAAGTTAGTTGTACAATCAGGCTCCTTATTGGTATCGTCCTCTCCTCGCACCCTCCCTTGGTGGTGGTGGGAATGAGAACTCAAACCACGTTGTAAATGCTACATGTGTGTTATGACCACTTGTTAGTAACTTATGCTATTTCGGGCTTCCATCCGTGAAGGGTTAGAGGTTAGTAAGTTTTTTTTTTTTTTTTTTTTTTTGGGGTGGGGGGCAAGGCTAGCTAAGCAAGTGTTCCAGACTCCTTGCCCTTCTAGGACTGCCTTTCCCTTTATCTTATAATTAGGAGTTAGTTGGTTAGTACTTCGTTCTTGATTATTAACCTAATTTTGTTCCCTACATTTTTCACCTAATCTCTAAACTTAATTTACCTAATTCTAACAGCTTAATTCTAATTATTAGTGTTCTCAGGGAACTTGGGATTTGATTCCCATTTTTAGTTGATTCAACTTGGTTCATTTCTTCTTATTACTTATGGCTTCTAAAACTAGTTCACCTTAATTCTAAGTACTTAATGCTATTCTTGATTCTAATTTATTCCAGGGGTTATCCTAGTTTTCGTTGTCACTGTCACTGTCCGTGTCCACAAAGATGGGGTCGGGAATCCCGTCTTGGGTGAACCTGGAAAGTCGTCACCACCAGAGGTGGGGTCTATAGTCCTCGTCGTCCAGGGAGATCAGGCTGTTGGTCGTTAGTCTTCATCCTGGTCAGATAGCTTCTGCCATACCTTGTCTGCCAAACGGTTGAGAAACGGAAATTGATAGCTTCAATGCGGTATCTTGCATGAAGCCTTTCTGTTCCCCCGTCCCCAGGTCTCGGTTGTTGCAGCCATCTATCCAACTCAGGACTCCGTTTTGGAATCTCTGTAGTCTTTGGTCTGTCGCTGGTACTGAGTAAGCATGTTGGTATTACTTGGGTATTCCAGGGCTAGGTCTAATGAGCGCCTTATATAGGTGGGCTTTAGTCTTGGGTCTAAGCTGTCCGAATCGTGCTAATTTAGCTTTGGTTAACTCTAGCAATCCCTGATCTTTTGCTTGATGTGTGAAACAATCCCGCATCGGGTCAGGGTGAGTCCGAGTACCTTAGCCTTATTAGCAAACGGTATTTCGTCTGTTGTCTACAATTACGTCTTCTGGTCTCAGTGTGATATTGAGAGCAGTTTGAACTTGTCCTGGTTGGTTTTTATTTTCCACCTTCTTTCATACTCATTGAGTTCTTTAATATGCTGTCCCGTCCGTAAGGCAAGCCTATGCTACTTCTTTCATTCGTCATTATGATCTGTGTCACGCCGTCCGCAAAGATAAGGTTGACACATCCTTCTCTCCCTTGTGCATGTCATGCGTTTAGAATATGTACAGCGTTGGGGAGAGAACGGATCCTTGCGGACCTCCGCTTCTCAGCTCGAAGGTCTCTGATATCTCTCCTTCAAAGGAGATGTCAATTTCTGTCTGTCGTCTAAAAAAGTTAGACAGTATTTTTGTCATATGTTTCTTGGTAGTTCTGAGTTGAGCAGCTTGTACTTCAGTCCATCGTGCCAGACTTTGTCAAAAACCTTTGAGACATCCCGACAAACAATGTTGGCTCTGCCTCGCCGACTCTGATTTAGTGCTAGCAGTTCGTGCATCGTTAGCTATCGCTGTCTGAGTCCCTCATTCTCGCCTGAATCCAAACTGATATTTTGGAAGAATTTCGTTATCTTCAAGATACATATTTAGTCGGTCCTTCAACAAGGTCTCCAGGATTTTCCCAGGTACTTCCAAGAGAGTGATTGGTCGGTATTTCAGTGGGTCATGGGTATTTTTTAGGTCCTTGGGTGATAGAATCATCTGTCCTCTCTTGAATTTAACTGGGAAATAGCCTAGACTAAGCGACATGTTATTAATATTATTCAAATCTAATAGTGAAATATCAGGTAATTTACTAAGAATTAGTTTTGTTAATGCCAGAGATACCTGGAGCCTTGTTTTGAACCTTTTGATGGTATTCTTTATGTCTTGTATGTCAATTTACTAGTTAGATAACTATCTTCATTCAGGCGAGTTAGGTCTGTCCGTTCATACAACGTTAGTCGGTCCCCTTCTGTTAGTAGCTGCTCGCGTAAACATGTCCTTCATTGTCAGCGTCGAAGTGTCGGTTGTCCTCTGGGGATATCTGGAAAAATTTTTTCCCATACTCCCTTCATGAGTCTAATTTTTTCCAGGACTGTCTACCACCATGTCCCCATTTCATCCAGTAAATAGTCGCACGGTCTTTTAGTCATACCCATAAGTTTTTTAATTTCCCTCCAGAATTTAATTGCATTTGTATGGTCATCATACTTGAGGTCTACTTTACGTATAGTCCTGTCCCAGAATTCTTTCTGTAGTCTTTTGAACTCTTCAAAGAGATCTTGGATATATAATATTTTATCCTTCAGTTGTCTTGAGTACCCAAAGTGGTCTGTATGTCGCTTAATATCTGTGTAATACCTTTGAAGAAGGTTTAATGCGTCACTACGTTGGGCCTGAGTTGAATTGTATTACTTTTTCTTGGTATGGTGGTACTTTATAGCAGTCAGGATGGTCGTAAACCAGTAGCCCAGTCTATCGTCTACGTCGTCTTTCCGTCCACATCATTTATGTCCACTCTGTCGTTGTCATATTTCCTTCTATGTCAGACTTGAAGTCGTCCCAATTTGCTTGTCTATGATCAAAGATCGTCCGGGTTCTATTTTTATGGTGTTGTCGAGAGGGTAACATGCAGGGGTAGATGGTCAGAAGTCGTTACGTTCCCTCTCCTAGACGTAATATTGAAGCAAGCATTCCTGTTGCCCAGTATTACGTCTGGTCTTCCTTTGTTACTGACCATAGTTGAAAAATCTGGCCCTAAAAACTTGAGCCTATTATTGTTAATTAACCTGCTTAATTGTATACCCCTTTGGTCAGTGTCATGTGTTGCAATAGTCGTATGTTTTGCATTTAAATCACCTATTAAGTAGGTGGGCATCGGTCTTCGTGCTAGGGAGAGGTAGTCTTGTAGGTAGATGTAGTCACGTCTACACGGTATATATGTCGTTGCAATACTGACTGGTCCCAGTTCAGTCTCTATGGTTATACCCAGTGTGTCCTCAGTAAAGTCAAGCAGTGGTTTATGTCTGATGTTATATTTGACTGCAACAGCAACACCAGCATGGTCCTCCCCAGCACTATTCTTCTGATACACTCGGTATCCGAAGAACTTGATGGGGGAGTCATCCTGGATCCCTGTTGCATTCAATAGCAAGACGTCTGGGTCGAGATGTCTAAATTCATTATACAGCTCTCTATGTCTATCTTTAGTTAGCTTTAATACATTTAACTGAATTATTTTTATTGTGTTTAACATGAAGATGAATTTGATTTAAAATATACTTTATATAGTTGGCTGGCTATTATTCTCAGGAGTACACTAAATATAGACATATAGAGCTGTGAGTCTTAGTCTCTGTCTTCGGATAACCTCTGGTTTACATCTTCCCTGGTTGCCGCTATTAGTGCGTGCAATATTGGCATTATTGTTGATTGTGGTAGGGTGGTTGTTGTGTAAGCCACGCATTTCCCCCGTATGTACCCATCTATTATTCTAATTTTACTATCGTCACTGATGTTTGGGTCTTCATTCCAGTCTTCTGGATATACGATTTCTAGGTTGCTTTCCTTGATTTGTTCCACGTCTCGTTCCACCTCATCCATTTTACGGCCGACTTTCGAGCGTGTTGGTTTAGATTTTGCTTCTGATGTTCGTTTCCTCTTGGAATTTTCCAATTCCTTTTCTTCCTCACTCTCAGTGGCTTTTTCCGCTGCCCTTTTTGTCACCGTGGGCGAGTCTTCCATTACTTCATATGAGCAGCTGGTTCGGGGTTTTCTGTGGTTTGGCTCTTGTTGTCTCTGTTGGAGCTTGAGGTTGAGTCTGGTTCAGAGCCAATAATTTTCATTATTTGCTCTCCAGACGCCATCTGTGGCGAACTTAACTTTCGGCAAATTGTTCATTTCGTAGAATTTGTCAATGGCCGTCTGGTATGTGCCAGGGTTAGCCATATCCTGCATTGCTGCATAGATATGGCCGTTATACACGTACCAGAGGCTCATGTCGTTCTGTTGAGGGGAGGATGTGGGTGTTCTGGAGTTCCTGGGTTGTGTGGGGCCAGTTACTGTAGCACTATATGATAGTGCTGCAGTTTCTGGCTGTATTCTTGTTGGTCTCTATTTTGCTTAATTTTTTCTTCTGTTTTTCTTTCAGGAAGTTGTACCCTGATTGGACATTTTCGGTCTAGCGTGGGATGACCTCCTTTACAGTTTGCACATTTTGGTGCATTTTTGCAGTCTCGTGCCATGTGGCCCAGCCCATGGCATGCATTGCACAGATCATCTGTTTGGTATGGTACAGTTCTTCCTGATGTGTGTGTACGCCAGGCAGTTCAAACAGTGGGGCAGAGGTGGGTTAATCTCTTCCTTAACATTGTGAGGTGGTATCGATTGGTCGCCAATAAATCAGGCGCTCCTCATCGCTCTCTGGGCCATTTCTCTGTTTTAAATCAAAATTTCACCTTAACCGTTTCTAGTTCCTTGGCTTTCAAAAATTAGGTTTGAAGGTGTTGTACGTCATGCTCTTGCCCATGGTTGCCTGTTCTTGATACTTTCGATTAGGTTTTCCTTCTGCCGTATTGCTACTTGGTTGTCTACATATTTTAGGATTACGGATCGCAGTATGTTGACTTCCGGTGGTGTGATAATTGCGAATCCTTTCTGTTTGAATACCTCAACAACCTCTTTTTCCACAAAGGCATCCAGGTCTTCCTTCTTGATGGTTACATATAGGAAGTTTTCATCTCCCTTGCTTACCCTGTATGTGTCAATTTTTAGTTACTGCTTACAAACCAAAGATTAATGCTTTCCTCTCCTCAAAGTTTCCCCCCTTCTCGTCCTTAATCTTAACGGAAGGCATCCTTCCGGTACCTAATTACTATCTACTCATGCATATGTAGGGATGATACCTATAGTCTGCTTTTTATTTTTATTTTGCTACTATCTACTGTGGACTGTGTTGTGCTTGTTGTGTTATGTTGTAACAGAAAATTGCGTGAGAGTGATAGAAGTTGTTAATTAGTTGTCACAAGGAAGGGTGACAATTTCCTAACCCTATGCCGGCACTGAAATAGAGGCCGGGACGAAGACGACGACCTAGAACCGAGTTCGGATTTTTTAAAAAAACCTCACGGGCCACTTCCTCGAGTTCTAGGCAGGTTGTTAGTGCTGTTATTAAAGTAAATCAACAGAGGATGAGGGAGGGGTGTGGGGCAGGGTGTGGGGTGGGGGGAGGATGTAGGAAGGGAAGGATGGACGAATTTTGCTTATTTGCTTGCGCTACGAATCGGCCAGCAGTCATAAAAGTGGCGGTTGAAGCAATTTTGTGGGCAGCCAATGAGAATGCAGCTCTCAGCGATCTGTTTCCACCAATGGGAGACGAGATCAAATTCCTTCAAGCTTGATTTTCCAAAAGAAGCTTGAAGACTTCTGCTGTCGGCCAATGAGAAGGCGGCTTTCTCTCCACCAATGGGGGACGAGTTTGTCTGTCTTCCGGCCACGGGAGCGCTCTCTGGATACGTCTGCTCACGGCAAGGTCTGCTGCTCGAATCCTTCATCGATGGTTTGTGTCAGGAATCAGGAATCAGGAATCGGGCGGGGTATAGGTTAGGATGTTTATTGCATTCGGGTGGCTTGAAGAAACGGGTACCTCACTTTCATTGGGCAATGACCTGTGACGTCGCGAGCGATGTCATCAGGGGGCCCGTTGCTGGTTGGCTGTCCTCTTCGTGGGCAGAGCCTCATCCTTATTGGTGATGGTGGAGGTCCCCTCGAAGGGCGTGCTACCAGGTCGTCCTCAGGGCGAGAGCTTGAGCTGCGATCACCCTCAGGGTTACTAGGGACGTCCTCAGGATGAGAGCTAACGCTTCTATCATCCTCAGATCCCTCTTGGTTCGATGGTCGTTGTGGGGCGGTGTCTGCTGGCTCTCCTGACGGCGGTGGGGAGGAGGAAGGTCTCCTGCGTGACGTTCAAACTGGGCTTCTCCCTCCCGATGTGCAGCGCTTCTAAGATTCCCAAACGACGTAGATCGGGTGCTTGGTCGATAACCTCAAAGTTACCGACGATGTCGCTGCGGCTGATTCTTGTATTATGTGCAGTCCTTGCATGATTAAATACTGCTCCTTCCTGTGCGTGACAGGAGATCCTCTTGGAGAGCTTGGAGAGGCGCATTGACGTCATCCCGATGTAAGTTCCGAGGCATCCTCGGATTAGGCACGTGTATCTGTAAATGACGTTCGTCCTCTTCAAGGGATCCTGCAACGGTGCGGGTTATTTTTTTCTTAATAAGACTGCATGTTTTTTTACTTGTAAATATGATCAAGTTGATCTGCTTGTTGTTGTCGGTCGGGGAAACGTGATTCCTGATTATTTTCCCGTAGAGCTCGCTCGTCTTCTTTATATCGCCGATGGAAGGTGCCCTTGTAGAAAAAATTAATTTTCTGCTGGGGGTCTGGGCGGGGTTCCTGTAGGTACCATTTTTCCATGCTCCTTCCTGAAGACGTTCTGGATGCTTCGGTTGGTGTCCGTCCTTATTACCAGGACCTGGGCTGCACGTTCCATCTCCTGGGTGTCTGCCCATGTTGAACAATGGGAAAGAGCTCTCCTGACGTAGGCGCTGATGGTGGTGTCCTTATAGCGTTCAGGGCATTCACTCTCGCCGTTCAGACACATTCCCAGGTTCGTGGGCTTCGTGTAAACCCTTGTCTTTAGGAGCATTAGGAAGCCATCTATATACGTAAGATATATAGATGACACTTTCATCCAAGCAGGAACGAGAGAGGAGATCGAGGAAATACGTCAAGCCTTCCATACACACAGCCGTTACGATTTACCATCGAATATAGCCGTGATGGCCCGTCTTCCCTTCCTGGACGTCCTGGTTGAACAGAAGGAGGGTGCGTTCGCTACAAGGGTTTACACGAAGCCCACGAACCTGGGAATATGTCTGAACGGTATGGTCTTTGATATGTAAGATAAAGTTGTATTATTATTATTATTATTATTTTTTTTTTTTTTTTTTTTTTTTTTTACTCTATCACAGTCCTCCAATTCGACTGGGTGGTATTTATAGTGTGGGGTTCCGGGTTGTTGCATGCCTGCCTCCTTAGGAGTCCATCACTTTTCTTACTATGTGTGCCGTTTCTTTCAGGATCACATTCTTCTGCATGAGTCCTGGAGCTATTTCAGCCTCTAGTTTTTCTAGATTCCTTTTCAGGGATCTTGGGATCGTGCCTAGTGCTCCTATGATTATGGGTACGATTTCCACTGGCATATCCCATATCCTTCTTATTTCTATTTTCAGATCTTGATACTTATCCATTTTTTTCCCTCTTTCTCTTCAACTCTGGTGTCCCATGGTATTGCGACATCAATGAGTAATACTTTCTTCTTGACTTTGTCAATGAACGTCACGTCTGGTCTGTTTGCACGTATCACCCTATCCGTTCTGATACCATAGTCCACCCCAGGATCTTTGCGTGATCGTTTTCTATCACTCCCTCAGGTTGGTGCTCGTACCACTTATTACTGCAAGGTAGCTGATGTTCTTGCACAGGCTCCAGTGGAGGGCTTTTGCCACTGAATCATGCCTCTTTTTGTACTGGTTCTGTGCAAGTGCCGAGCATTCACTTGCTATGTGGTTTATGGTTTCATTTTTCATATTGCACTTCCTACATATGGGAGAGATGTTATTTCCGTCTATCGTTCTTGAACATATCTGGTTCTTAGGCCTGATCTTGTGCCGCTGTTATCATTCCTTCAGTTTCCTTCTTTAGCTCTCCCCTCTGTAGCCATTGCCAATTGTCATCGCTGGCTAGTTCTTAGTCTGTCTCATGTATTGTCCGTGCATTGGTTTGTTATTATTATATTATTATTATTATTATTATTATTATTATTATTATTTTTTTTATTTATTATTATTATATCTGGATCCATTTTTGATTG